>NC_057744.1:27276518-27285283 GCF_004010195.1 Chiloscyllium plagiosum | reverse complement strand
GACCTATCACCTTCATCCCCTCCCCCACTCACCTATTGTACTCTATGCTACTTTCTCCCTGCTCCCTCCCTCATCTCACTTATCTCTCCACCCTTCAGGCTTTCTGCCTGTACTCCTGATGAAGGGCTTTTGCTCGAAACGTCGATTTTACTGCTCCTTGGATGCTGCCTGAACTGCTGTGCTCTGCCAGCACCACTAATCCAGTATCAGCCTCTGCTTGGCCACTTTGTGGTCATTATGGTGATCATTACACTTTTTATTGAATTCAAATTCCACCATTGGTCACGGCAGAAGATTGCTTGGATCTCTGGATTCACAGTTTAGTGATAATAATACTAGGCCACTGCCTGCCCTGGGTTGGGTCAGTTGCCAGGAAGGCCTATTAAAAAGTTCAGCCGTACCTTGGGGCTTCAGAATTAGCCATATCTGGGGCTGTGATTACAAGTGGAAGTGTCACCATTGGCCAACGTGTCAGCTCTCCTGTTCAGTTTTGCCCCCAGGCCATTTTCAAGGAGGTAAAACAGGAGCCCAGCGGCTATCCTGCTTCATGTGGCAGGTAGTCAACCTGGATTTTTAAGGGCCGAATAAGAAAGGCTGACTGGGATTTTCCATTTGATCTCTGGATTCACAAAGGTGTTGGGATCCAAAGTTATTGAGGTGCTTGTGGGTGGCCTCCCGACAGCAGGCTAAGTTGTCAGTGCTCCAGGGGCTGAAATGTCCATCTGGAGGCTACAGCCACCACAGGCTACCATGTTGAAGGATTGTCCCCATACGTTTGGCCTGGCTTTATGGTCATTCCAATTGTTCAAAAACCAGACTGATTGGTACTTCTTTTAAAAATACTACTTTCTCACTTCACTGCCAAAACAGCCTGCTGCTCCTTTCTAACTGAAAGGCCTCTCATTGACTCTCGAGCTTCAAGGGCCCAAACATCATCCTTAATTAGAGTCATAGAGACCTACAGCAATGAGACAGGCCCTTTGGCCCAAACTGATCTGTGCTGACCAAAATGTCTGCCCACGCTACCACATTTCCCTGCACTTGGCTCATACCCTTCTGATCCTTTCCTATCCATATAATTGTTCAAATGCGTTCTAAATGTTGTTAAATGCTTCTCACTGGATATTAATAGCAAAGTAAGGGGAGTTAAGAGAAAAGAAAGGGGAAAACATAAAAATCTAGACAGAAGTCTGAAGTCCAGCCATGTCCATGTTGGATGTGTGTGCAGGGAAGCCTGTGATGGAGACCAACAAGCAATAGACATTAAGTTTACGGAGTCATGGTGCATCAATAATGTGACAGGAAGATTAGAGCCTGATATCTCTCTGAGTATTATATATTCAATATTAATATGTAATATGCAGTATTATAAAGCTGAACCCTGAAGACAGTTCTTGACTTTGTATTCTCCTTGACCAGTTTGCCTCAAACCAAAACTCATAGATGTGAGCAACCACACCATAAAAAAAAGCTGAGCTCTGAACATTAACTAGATGTTTCATGGAAAATTACAGCATGCTTCCCATGCTCCTTTGCTGTCTGACCAACATCTCAGCCTTACAGTTACAAAGAGCTATAAAGAGAGGCTGGATAGGCTGGGCGTTTTTCCCTGGAGTGTAGGAAGCTGAGAGATGACCTTATGGAGGTTTATAAAAACACGAGGGGCAAAGATAAGATGAACAACCATGGTCCTTTTCCCAGGATAGGGGATTCCAAAACATGACCGCATAGATTTAAGTTGAGAGGGGAAAGATTTAAAAGAGACCTAAGGAGCAATTTCTTCATGAGTATGGAATGAGGAAGTAGTTGGGGCAGGTACAACTAAAACATTTAAATGATATTTGAACAGGTACATGAATAGAGAAGATTTAGAGAGATATGGGCCAAACACGGGTAAATGGGATTAGTTCAGTTTAGGAAAGCCAGTGAGCATAGATATGTTGGCTGAAAGGCCTGTATCCATGCTGTATACTTCCATGACTATTAATCAAGAGCTGAGAGCCCACAGAGAAATTTCAACCCTTTCTTTCAGAATTTAACAAATTGTAACTCAGTATTTTTGCCTCTTAAAGTTAAAGAGCAATTTCAAATCATTTAAGATCCTCGAGGGTTTGTTGGCACGGATGCATTTACTTAGACAGGAGCGAGGCAGATGGGGAGCCGCAGGGATGTTACCTACATTGCAACATTGACTCCATCTCAAAAATAATCCATTGGATGTGAAGTGCCTTAGAATGTCTTGAGATTGTGAAAAGTTACACAGAAATGTGATTCATTATACACATGTACAAGGCTTGTGGAAAGGATGAATAAACACTTTATTTAAAACAATATGTATACAATATTGCTTGATAGTTCAGGGAACATTTACTAGACCATTATCTGGAATGAGAATGTTGGCTTTAAAGGAAATTTTGGACAGGCTTGGCTTGTATCCATTGGAGCTTAGAAAAATAAGTGGTGATTTGATTGCAACATATAATATCCAAAGGGTCGAAAACAAAGTGGATGTGGAAAGGATATTTCCTCTTATGGGCAAATTCAGAACAAGAGGTCACTCATTTAAGACAGAGAATAGTTTTTATTTCTCTCTCAGAGCGTCATACAGCTTTGGAACTCTCCCCCTGGAAAGGTAGTGGAAGCTGGATTCTAGAATATTTTTAAGCTGGAGGATGACAGTTCATGAAGGAGTGAAAGGTTATAGGGGGAGAAAGGATCATGCATTTGAATTTACAATCAGATTAGCTATGGCAAGATGGGCTCGAGGAACTGAATGACTTATTCCTGATCCTAACTCATAAGTCAATATGCTCCTGTAACATCATTTCTGGATTATTTAAAATTCTACCTTTTATATAAAACTTTAGGAACGCCAGGGTCAACATATAATGACATCATTACCAAATCAAGCATGAGAGCTGTAGGGGGAGACAGCTGATTGGGCATGAGTGCTGGTCAGACAGTTCAAGGTTGATATGGAGAAAATGTCTGGAGTTCATAAAGTTTGCTGATAGCCAAAATTAGATTCAATACACCAGTAGTGGACCAATTGGTGCTTCCAAAATTTCATTCGCTCATAGACTTATTCCCACAATGAGGAGATAACATGTACCTAAATGTGGGGACATTTAATAATTTGTTGGAACGTTCACTTCTTTTTGGTTCTTTGTCGAATTTCCATTTTCATCGATGTGCAAATACTTGCTAATTGAACAGAGATGTAACATGGCAAATCTTTAACTTTCACTTGGAAAGTATATGGCAAAGGTGAGAAAACGACAAAATTTGGAATTAGATAGCGTCTTGAATGTAATCAAATGTCTCAAGTCATCTTGGAAGAGTACCAGGGACAAAAATGAGCATTAGGCTCTGGACATTGATAGTTTGTTGGATTTTCAAATGCTTGGTCAAAAAGATGGATTTTACACAGCATCCTAATTCAGGAAAGGAGGATGAGAAATGGAGAGAACTATAGGGGAAGATAAAGCAGAAGTAATTGTATCTCAGAGAAACAAAAATGTTCACTCAACTTTCCTCTTCACAATACTGCCTTATTTGTTGAGTGTTTCAACATTTTCTGTTACTGTTCAGATTTCCAGCTTCCTTAGTATGTTGCTTTAGTAATTACAATTCACATGCTGCAATCTCACCTCTTCTCATCCTGAAATCTTAATTTAATGATGCATCCCTAGTTATCAATCTATCATAGGAGATCTACCTGTAATATATCTACTTCACAAAGCTCCCTGGGAAATATATCATCACTTATTGGCAGACTGTAGAAAGGTTTTACCAAGGGGTCAGCACCTGCATGAATATGCATTTACTGCTGTTTCAAATTGTTTTCTGTGTAGATTCTTCCAAGCCATCACCAATATCCTTGTTCGTTGATGCATCAAGGAACTGGCACCAGCCTTATCTGCGAAAATTAAACTGTCCATTTTCCATTTGGCATTTCAAAACTATGTAGGGATAACATACTAGTTTATCTGTGTGTGTGGACTTTATTCACAGTACTTTAAAGTATCTGCTCCATATGGATGTTTGCAGCAATATCTCTAATTTGTTCATTCATTTTATGAAGCCCACAGACAGGCTGAACTAATCAATAATGGTGATCAATGATGGGCATCAATACTAAACATTCATATGTAATCAAACACAGAATAATTGAACACTACTGTCACCATTGTTCTTGTGGAAGGGAGACAAAAATGTGAGAAAATGGAATATTATTTCTGACTATACATCTTGTTTCAGCAAAGAAATGCCTGTCTCCACAAACCTAAGGAGACCATTAAACTTGAAGAGAGCATTAGGAAGTTACGTATAAATATGTTTATGTTAATGGACAAAGATTAGGCAAATGGAACATAGAGTCATACAGCAACTCGCTGGTCCAACCAGTCCATGCCAAACTCCAAATTAAACCTGTCCTACCTGCCTGCTTCTGGCTCATATCCCTCCAAACCGTTGCTATTCATTTATTTATTCAAAGGTCTTTTAAAAATTACAATTGTGTCAGGACCCACCACTTCCTCAGGAAGTTCATTTTACACAAATCACCCTCTGTGTACAACATTTGCCCCTCATGTAACATAATATAGGAAATTATCTATTTTGGCAGAAGTAATAAAAACTAGGAGCATCTTCCTTCAGTGGTGAGAGATTACAGGGCTCTGAAAGATACTGGAATATGAATGTTCACATACATGAATCTCAAAGTCTAGCATGTAGATACAGCAATTCAATAGAAAAGTGGATAAAAATGTATTGTTTATTATGAGGATGATTGAATACTGAAATGGGGAGGTTATGTTTCAGCCATTATTGGGGTATTGATGAGATAACATCTGGGGTAATATGTGCATTACTGGCCACCTTATTTAAGAAAGGATCTAAATACATGGAAAGCAATTATGAGAAGGTTTACGAGATTAATATCTAGAATGGGCTGATTGTCTTATGAGGGAAGATTGGACAGACTAGGCATATATGTGTTGGAGTTTAGAAGAGTAAGAGGTAACTTGATTGAAACATAAGATTCTAAGGGTTCTTGACAGGATGGTTATGGAGTGGATGTTTTGATTCATAGAACTCCTACAGTGTGGAAACAGGCCCTTCAGCTCAACAAAGGTACACGCCAGTCCACTAGTAACCCACCCAATACCCTATTGCTCTACATTTATCCCTGACAAATGCACCTACCCTACACATCCCTGAACTCTATGGGCAATTCAGCATGGCCAGTTCACCTAACCTGAACATCTTTGGACTATGGGAGGAAACCAGAGCACCTGGAGGAAACCCACCCAGACCTGGGGAGAATGTGCAAACTCCACATCGTCACCCAAAGCCGGAATTGAACCCAGCTCCCTGGTGCTGTGAGACAACAGTGCTAATCACTGAGCCACCATACCTCCCCAGCTGCAGAATACTGAAAGTTTGAAATGATTTAGAACTAGGGCTCACCATTTAAAATTAGGTGGTTACCTCTTTAAGTCAGCTCTCAGATGATTTTTTTCTCTTCCTGAGGGTCATGAAGCTTTGCAACTCTTTCTCAAAAGCAACAGAAGCAGATTTTGAATATTTTTAAGGTACAGATGTACAATTGGGTGGCACAGTGGCACAGTGGTTAGCACTGCTGCCTCACAGCGCCAGAGACCCGGGTTCAATTCCCGCCTCAGGCAACTGACCGTGTGGAGTTTGCACGTTCTCCCCGTGTCTGCGTGGGTTTCCTCCGGGTGCTCCGGTTTCCTCCCACAGTCCAAAGAGGTGCAGGTCAGGTGAATTGGCCATGCTAAATTGCCTGTAGTGATGGGTAAGGGGTACATGTAGGGGTATGGGTGGGTTGCACTTCGGCGGGGTGGTGTGGACTTGTTGGGCTGAAGGGCCTGTTTCCACACTGTAAGTAATCTAATCTAATCTAATTCCTGGTCAGCAAAATGGTGACATGTGATAGGTGAGAATGTGGAATTGAGGTTAAAATCACATCAGCAATGTTCAAGGTGTCAAATAGCTTACTCTTGCTGTGTACAAATGTTTATTTGTAATGTCCACAGCTCACCAGACTGATGGAATAGTGAGTTGAGGTCCAACTTTAAGTGCACTTCAGGCCTCACCACTCAGAAACAGCAATTAATCCTTTTTCCTCTTGGGATGCCCAGAAACAAGCAAATTCCTCGGCCAGAGATTGATGAACTCCTTCAATACGATTGCAGAGACAAAACAACATTAATGTACTGAATTGACTTTAGAGCAACTGATAATCACATTCAAAATGGAGTGAGTCTTTCTAAGAGAAGTAAAAAAAAATGTGTTTTATGCTCATAAAGAAGACTGTTAACAGATCATTCTGAGCAGAATCCCACAGATTGGAGACTACAGCACCAATGTGCTCCCACATGGCTACTTTACTTTATGATGCAAAGCTTAACATAGTTTAATGAGGCAGCATCAGCAGCAGTGTGAGGTCTTTATATTATAAGTGAGACCAGAGCTTGGGAATTCTCGATTCAGGCTAATTTATGGATCCATCTGTTTGAACCTCATTACCAATGAGACATCGATCGTCAGTTACTCCTTCGACAGAGAAGAAAGGGTTTAAAAGGTACCACACGTCCTTTTTTTTTTGATTAGCTGAACATTCATTAGATAGATATGTTAAATTCTCTGCACAGGGCTGAATGGATGGTATTGGGAATTTGTTGGCAGGGGATGTTGTGGAGGATTACTGCTCCTGTCGAATTGTGCTTCTAATCAATTTCACACATCACATTTTTAAAGATATGAGCAAATGTTTATATCATTTGCATGAAGTACGAACAAAATCAGGAGCAAGCTGAAATGATAAATTATTCATTATTTTCTTGTTTATTAGGCCAGGAACACTATAAACTGTAATCAACTATGCATGAAAATCTGTAATCATTTCATTTTTACAAAACAGCTTAAAGATGACAACACTGCGGAGATAATTGCTGCTGATCGCCATTTCTTAATAATGAATGTCTGGACATGAAATTTCATTTCTAATGAATGAGTTGCCTAAACACCCATATCCCATTCTCATTAGAATTTTTTTTCTCTCAGAGAAAATCATCTGCAAGACTAATTCTACTAAAAGAAAATAGTAAAAAACAAAACAAACTATTGTGTTCATCAATATGAGGGATGCAGAGATCTATTTACAGTCACAGAATCATATTTCTATTCAATTTCTCAGTTAAATTTTCTTCCTTATCCTTTCTATACTGAAGTCATTGATGTATACTGTGACATGTTGATTTATCTAGATGGCAATTACATATCTGTAAGTTTGGTAGACAGTTTTACCAAGCTGTTAAACCAAAAGGGCCAGAAAGCATCACAACGCTAACTCATAGGAATCTTTCAGCAGATCTGAGGGGGTATCCAAACCAACCATTTCCCTCCCTTACACAGCAAGCATCAAACACCCCAGTTGAGATTGTACAACCCAGCATTCAAAAGACCATGAATTTGAGCCATATGATTCAACATTACTAGACATACCTTCTTGGGAAGTAGAAGAAAGTGAATTGATATGGGTGGCACTGGAAACAGCACAGCAAGTCAGGCAGCATCTGAGGAGCAGGAGAGTGGACATTTCGGACATCTTCAACTCATACCCACTTGAGCAGCAAGGCCTGAAATGGGAAATCATTAGAAAGTGCCGGATTCTCAATGTGTGTGATTGATAAAGCAGCAGGTCCATAATTAGGAAACTGCATGTCCCTCCTCTGAGTTTCAAGTGAAATTATATTGTATGGAGTCTCCCTTTCTAAGAGGCTGTTTACATTGAGTGACATTTAGAAAATGGTTGCAGAAGAATTTGGTGGACATTGGATCTAGAAACATCAAAGCTGTAAAGGTAATCATTAATGCTGATCAAGTTTCAAAAAGATCAATTTAGTGGATACTATTCTGTGGCATAATGTAAGCCTTTCACCTGTCAAGATAGAAGATTGTGTGTTTAAGATTCAGGGCAAGGATTTAAGCACAAACATTACTCTGCCATTCTATAACACTCAGCAAATACAGCTCAGGATGGTCTGCTGTCTATTGGGTCACTAAGCTTTCTTCTGCTCTCTGAGGTGGATAATAATAGATCCTTTGTTTGAAAAAGAACAGGGTGGAGAGGGTTCCGAGAGTCCTAGTTACTATTTATCCTTCAGCCAATAGCGGTAAAACAGATATTCTGCACAACAATACGAAAAATTCACAGTGACAATATCAGTATTTTTAACTTCCATCATCTGACTTTAATAGCCAAGAACTGTACGGACTGACAAGGTTTTTAAAAAAAGAAATGTCCCTTAAATATTTGCAGTGATCACCTGACCACTTATCGAAGAAACATCTATTCACCAAGAACTCAAGGTCACTACAAATTTTGCTGTTGCCGAGGGTACAAGTCATCAGTTAAATAGGACCATGGGCACCCGCATGGGCCCCAGCTATGCCTGCCTCTTCGTAGGATATGTGAAACAGTCCATCTTCCGCAGCTACACTGGCACCACCCCCCACCTTTTCCTCCGCGACATCGATGACTGTATCGGCGCTGCCTCGTGCTCCCACGAGGAGGTTGAACAGTTCATCCACTTTACCAACACCTTCCACCCCGACCTCAAATTCACTGGGCCATCTCAGCCTCCTCCCTCCCCTTCCTAGACCTTTCCATTTCTATCTCGGGTGACCGAATCGACACGGACATTTACTATAAACCGACCGACTCCCACAACTAC
>NC_057744.1:27269066-27275452 GCF_004010195.1 Chiloscyllium plagiosum | reverse complement strand
CGCATTTCCAACGCCCCTCCACCAAGTCCCTCCTCCCTACCTTTTATCTTAGCCTGCTGGACACACTTTCCTCATTCCTGAAGAAGGGCTTATACCCGAAACATCGATTCTCCTGTTCCTTGGATGCTGCCTGACCTGCTGTGCTTTTCCAGCAACACATTTAATCAGTTAAATAGTTATGGTCTCAGGTTCAACAATAACAATTCAAGTGCACTAAGCCTGTTTTAATTGCGCTGTTGTTACATTCTTAATATCCTTTCCCTTTATTAAACTTTAAAGATGTTTGTTTAGCATTGCATTTTATAATTTTATTCAAGTTAGTAAGTAAAGAAATATCTTTCCTTTTCTCGAGAATACATTGTAGTTGGCTCTTTGATTTTTACTAGCTTAGTGTTATTTTTCAATCACTGTTACCTGTTATTGGCAGTCAATGATTTATTGCAATTTTCAGATACTTTATTGAGTTTGCTAAGAGGTAGTAGCTTAGATATGATACATTAGTTAATTACATAAAGAAAATATACATTGGTGCCAATTGGTGTGGTTCACTGATGCCAGAGGACAAACTATTTGTCAGCATTGTCAGTCTCATTACAATCATGGGAACAGCTCTGTGCTAGAGAACTTTTCCCTCAATCTTCCTTCTTTCCTTCTTGACCATTTTCCATTTGCATGGTTAGGACTGCTTGATGAAACCTGCTTTCTGGGAAACTCCCTTCTGCGTTGAGTCTACTGTATTCTTGGTCCTGCGTGCATCCTCCAGAGTGGATTTGACAGAGCCCCAGCACAGGTGCTCCAGTGCGGAATCTGGCTTCTGAACCTTTTTGGTCCCTATGCAGTTTTCCCGTGCAGGTGTGGCTTCTCCAACTTTCTTGACCCCAGTGCGGTTATTCCACGCTGACTTGGCCTAGCACCTGTGGGAAGCTCATAGCAAATCCTATCCTGAGTCCTCCAGTCTGAGCTTGGAATTTATTGTTATCTCATAGGGGAGGCTATTTACACTGGCTCAATGGCCAAGGGGCAGCTACTTATAATGTTGGAGGTCATTACCACCTTGCCTGCCTAGATCCATGGATTAGTTTACAGTTCTTCCTACACATTTTCAAAAGCAATACATTGATAATAGGGTGTGTTTGACACTAGACGAATTGCTGATGCTATTTCAATGGGCATCACATTGTTTTTGTAATTCTTCCCTTTGTTTTCATTTGTTAGAAGTTTGGAAAGTTAAGTACTGCTATAATAGCTGTTAAATGTAATCTCATGATACACAGTAAATCACAGGAAAAAAATCAGTTTTTAAAGAATCCTAATATTTTAAGTGATGTGTGATATTACTGTAAGCTAAAAAGAATTGTCACCAACTGAGGGGGTTAAAATGAGGAGAATGATGCACTACTCCACATTTGATAAAAACACATTGGTCATAAGGGGAGGCTCAGTGGTTAGCACTGCTGCCTCACGACACCAGGGACCCAGGTTCAATTCCAGCTTTGGATGTTCTCCCTGTGTCTTTGTGGGATGCTCTGGTTTCCTCCCAAAACCTAAATATGTGCACATTAGGGTGGCTTCGCCATGCTAAATTGCCCCATAGTGACTAAGGATATGCATGCTAGATGGATCAGCCATGGTAAAATGAGGGCCTATTGGCTTATTGATGGTGGGATGCTATGTGAAGAATTGGTGAGGACTTGATGGTTGAATAGCAGCTTTCAGAACTGTCAGGATGCCATGATCACAACACCCTTTGTGGAAGTATAATCAGCAGAAATTGAATGTCATATTTTCTACAATGTCAGAAGTCACACAACACCAGATAATAGTCCAACAGGTTTATTTGAAATCACAAGCTTTTTGAGCGCTGCCCCTTCATCGGGTGAAATGAAGAAAAGCATACAGCACAGAAATTATAGGCAGAGAGATCAAATGATCATACAAATGGTATGAGTGGTGTGTCAATAGGCTGAATAATGATTCTGTTTCATAGGGGAGGCTATTTACTCTGGCTCAATGGCCAAGGGGCAGCGACTCATAATGTTGGAGAAGTTGGTGCTGGAAAAAAACCAAACAGCTGGAATAACATGATACATATAAGAGTTGCATGCTGAGGGTCTAATCAAAGTAGCATGTAATCCAAAATAGTACAAATTAATTAAGGTAGAGAGATCATAACAATTTATCAAGGTGATAGTATTAAAATAGGACAGTTGGGAAGATCTTACAAATACAGAATCATGTGGTGAGGTTACATGAAGCCATGATCACGGCTGAGGCCGTCTTCTTGGGTATGGAACTTGGCTATCAGTTTCTGCTCGGTGATTCTGTCTGACAATTGTTGTGCAGTATCCATTCATTCATTGTCATAGTGTCTGCATGGTTTCACTAATATACCATACTTCAGGATATCCTTGCCTGCAGCGTATGAGATAGACGACATCGGCCGAGTCACATGAGCATCTGCCATGTCTTGGTGGGGGGTGTTCCCACATGTGATGGTAGTATCCATGTCAATGATCTGACATGCCTTGCAGAGGTTGTCATGGCAGAGTTGTTTGGTGTTGTGGTCGATGTTGTCCTGAAGGCTGGGCAGATTATTGAGAACAATGGTCTTTTTAAGGTTTGTTGGTTGTTTAAAGGCGAGAAGTGGGGAGAGTAGGGATGATCTTGGTGAGATGTTCATTGTCATTGATGACATGTTGAAGGCAGCGAAGAGCACGGCATAGTTTCTCCATTCTGGGTAAGTACTGGACTGTGACGAGTACTCTGTCAGTCGTGTCCTGTGTTGATCTGTCTTCTGAGGCGGTCATTGTGGTTTTTCGCTGTACCATGGTTGAAAGCGATACTACCACAGGGATATCCATCATTAACCAGTCTGACCACATTCTTCAACTGGGCAAAATTGAAGTTCTCAGCTGAGGACTCAATTTCTGTCCCTCTACCAAAATGGACCCTATTGGTCATGTGGCAGATACAGACAAATTCATCAGGGGAAACCATCCCCTCCAGACAAGCCATACGTATAGACAGAATCTGCTCAGATGCTCCGAAAGCTTATGATTTCAAAGAAACCTGCAAGACTATAACCTGATGTCAAGTGATCTCTGACCTTGTCCACCTAGGTCCAACACTGTCACCTTCACATCACACTTTCTACATTACAAGAAAAATTTATGGTCATACAGTGTTTTCTTTCTCCCCCAAATAGTGCATGTCGCTAAGTGCATCACAGACTTCGAAGTATTTGTGAGATGCAAGATTCACGGCAACCAATTTACTCACAGCAGAGTCTCACAAATAGCAATGCATTCATGACCAGGTCATCAGATTTCTCTTATGTAGATTGAGGATAATTATTAGTCAGTAATAACTCCACTGTTCTTCAAAATAATACCATGAGACTTTGTCCATCCACATGAGAGGTAGATAATGGGTAATGCATTAATTTCTCACCAAAAGGTGACACCTCCAGTAGTGCAGCAATCCAACAATATTGCACTAGAGCATCAGCCTTGACTTTTCTGCCCAAGTTCTGGATTGGTACATGAACCCATTCAGGAGACTACAATTGCAAAAGTATTTTATCCATTGCAAAACACTTTGAGTCAATCACAGTTCATTTGCCTGTCACTCTTTTATTTTGAAAATAAATTGCTCTTCATGCACCAATACTCAACAGTTAATTCAAAACTTCAAAAAGAATTTTACATTTTAAATCCTCTGAGTAGCACCTGAATTAGCAAGAAGCACCAGTCCCTCAGTATCACCTTTCCAGCATGGTTCCTGAATTCCCTGGTCTTACTGTCATCCCAGAGCTTGAATGGTGAATTTGGACAAATCAATGCCGACTTCAGCCTGCAATACGCTTCCTCATAGATGACAGCTGGGATTGCAAACAGCTTTGTTTGCAAAGAGAAAGAGTCGCAGCCACATCTATCTGCATTGGCAACAAACTCAGATCCCAAAGGTGATGAGAAAGTGATGAACTCAGTAAATCCAGAAGTGGTTTCGTTCATAAAGTTGATTGTTCCAGCGACAGTTGAAGTCTGCCACAGACACTACTTTAATTTAGATTGTACTTTTGAGCCATTTCATATATATTTTATAAAGCTTTTACAAGCAAACAATATATACAGCCTGATAGGGCTGGACATTCACAGACTAAAGCTTCTTACTCTGCTTATATATATACTGCACACAGTATGAATACAAATAAATGATGTGCTAATGTTCCCTAGGTAACACCCCTGTTCATCAATGTTTCTTTACGTTGCAGCTATTAAGTCTGTCCACTGATTAAATGAACAGAAAGAACTAAATTTTCTGACAGTCCAATGCGGGGAATTAATAGAGATGAGAGATGTTCACTGCTTGAAGTACATCAGGAAGATGTACTTAGATTTAGTATCTGATTTACAGACTGGTAGCTCTAATGACACAGCATTCCCTCAGGTCAGGACCCTGTAACATTAGTCATACAGTCATAGAATCATAGAGGTGGACAGCACAGAAACAGGTCCTTCAGTCCAACTCATCCATGCCGATCAGATATCCTAAATTAATCCAATCTAATTTGCCAACACTTGGTCCATATCCCTCTAAGCTCTTCCTATTCATGAACCCATCCAGATACCTTTTAAATTTTGTAATTTTACCTGCCTCCACCACTTCCCCAGCAGCTCATTCCATACACATGCCACTCTCTGTGTAAAACCTTGCCCCTTAGGTCCCTTTTAAATATTTCCTCTCTCACCCTAAACTTATGCTCTCTATTTCTGGACTCGCCCACCCAGGGAAAAGACCTTGTCTGTATATCCTATCCATGTCCCTCATGATTTTATAAACTTCTATAAAGTCACCCCTCAGCCTCCGACGCTCCAGGGTAAACAGCCCCAGCCTGTTCAGTCTCTCCCTGTAGCTCAAATCCTCCAACCCTGGCAAAATGCTTGTAAATCTTTTCTGAACCCTTTCAAGTTTCACAATTAAACATACCAGACTTGCACACAATATTCCAAAAATGTCATGTACAGCCACAACATGACCTGCCAACTTGCATACTCAATTCTCCAACCAAAAAAAGAAAACATACCAAATGCCTTCTTCACTATCCTATCAACCTGCAAATCCACTTTCCTACCTGTGATTTGGCTTTGGTCATATGCTTATGCCACACAGTATGATTAAAACCCACAATCATTTTCACTCAGAGTCAATTGCTTAAGTTCAGCTCAATATGTCAACTTGGCTTTACTGGGAGCATCTGCAGTTTGAGTCTGAAGATTGTGAGTTCGAAGGTCAACTTTGGATTTGAACTTGTCCAGGTGAGTGTAACTCCAGCAACTTTCCAGATGTTTGATATCATCCAAAGCAAAATGACTCATTTGATTGGTATTCCTTCTAGCACTGTAAAAATTTACTCCCTTCATCACCAGTACATAGCTACAGCAGCACACAAAGCATTCTTCCATCTATGCAAGAGGTCGTTTTGAGATTTTATCAAGGGTTAATTTTTGATTTTCATGGACTTTTTTCCCCATTCTATTTAATTAGTTACCCGCTCGAGTACTAACAATACCTTCTGCATTTGCATAGACGTACGGGGTATTTCAACTCACACAGAAACAGAATTGGAAGAAAACAATTTATACCCTCAATAATAATTGAGCAAGGAGCTTAAAAAGGAGCTTAAAAATGGTCTGAGGAGAGCCAGGAGGGGGCACGAGAAAGGCTTGGCAGAATGGATTAGGGAGAACACAAAGGCATTTTACACTTATGTGAGGAATAAGAGAATGGTCAAAGAAAGAGTAGGGTCGATCAGGGATAGCATAGGGAATTTGTGTGTGGAGTCTGAGGAGGTAGGGGAAGCCCTAAATGAGATTTTTGCTTCTGTCTTTACAAAAGAAACAAACTTTGTAGTGAATGAAACCTTTGAAGAGCAGGTGTGCATGCTGAAATGGATAGAGATAGAGGAAGCTGATGTGCTGAAAATTTTGTCAAACATTAAGAGTGACAAGTCACCAGGCCCAGATCAGATTTGTCCTCGGCTTCTTTGGGAAACGAGAAATGCCACTTGCGAAGATCTTTTCATCCTCGCTCTCCACTGGAGTCGTACCTGAGGACTGGAGAGAGGCAAATGTAATTCCTCTCTTCAAGAAAGGAAATAGGGAAATCCCCGGCAATTACAGACCAGTAAGTCTCACATCTGTCATTAGATTACATTACAGCGTGGAAACAGGCCCTTCGGCCCAACAAGTCCACACTAACCCGCCGAAGCGCAACCCACCCATGCCCCTACATTTACCCCTTACCTAACACTACGGGCAATTTAGCATGGCCAATTCACCTGACCTGCACATCTTTGGACTGTGGGAGGAAACCGGAGCACCCGG
>NC_057744.1:27204653-27268265 GCF_004010195.1 Chiloscyllium plagiosum | reverse complement strand
GGCAGAAATGACTAACACGAGGGGTCATAGTTTTAAGCTGTTTGGAGGAAAGTATAGAGGGGATGTCAGAGGTGGGTTCTTTACACAGAGAGTTGAGAGAGCATGGAATGCATTGCCAGCAGCAGTTGTGGAGGCAGGGTCATTGGGGACTTTTAAGAGACTCCTGGACATGCATATGGTCACAGAAATTTAAGGGTGCATACATGAGGATCAGTGGTCGGCACAACATCTGTTGAAGGGCCTGTTCTGTGCTGTACTGTTCTATATTCTATGTTCTATACATAGGCACTGCTGTTTTCAATCAGATACACAGGCAATGCTATTCTCTCTCAGATACACACGGCCTGCTGTTCTCTCCGTTAAGAGAGACACTGCTGTTCTATTTCAGATGCACAGGCACTGCTGTTCTCCCTCTGCTACTCAGGCACTGCTGTTCTCATCCAGATACAAAGGCACTGCTCTTATCTCACTGATACAAAGGCACTGCTGTTCTCCCTCAAATGAAAAGACACTGCTGTTCTCTCTCAGATACATAGGCACTGCTGTTCTCCCTCAGATACACAGACACTGCTCTTCTCCCTCACTGACTCAGGCACTGCTGTTCTTTTCATTTTAGGAAAGATGTGGAGGCTTTGGAGAGGGTGCAGAGGAGATTTACCAGGATGTTGCCTGGAATGGAGAATAGGTTGTACGAGGATAGGTT
The DNA here is from genome assembly GCF_004010195.1 of Chiloscyllium plagiosum. Lineage (NCBI taxonomy): Eukaryota > Metazoa > Chordata > Chondrichthyes > Orectolobiformes > Hemiscylliidae > Chiloscyllium > Chiloscyllium plagiosum. The sequence goes on along the minus strand of NC_057744.1, from coordinate 27,267,562 downwards.
GAGAGTGCTAGGCCTTTTCTCATTGGAACGGCAAAGGATGAGGGGTGACGTGATAGAGGTTTATAAGATGATCAGGGGAATAGATAGAGTGGACAGTCAGTGACTTTTTCCCCGGGTACAACAGAGTGTTACAAGGAGACATAAATTTAAGGTGAAGGGTGGAAGGTATTGGTGGGATGTCAGGGGTAGATTCTTTACCCAGAGAGTGGTGGGGGCATGGAATGCGCTGCCTGTGGGAGTGGCAGAGTCAGAATCATTTAAGCGGCAATTGGATAGGTACATGGATAGGTGCTTAAGCTAGGACAAATGTTCGGCACAACATCATGGGCCAAAGGGCCTGTTCTGTGCTGTATTGTTCTATGTTCTATGTTCTATAATTGACCCTGCATTAAAAACTAAAGCTATATCAGACAGGATCCATTGGTTTCCAGAAATAATAGTATTTGGATTGGCAAATGATCGCAGGCATAGATTAGCAATATTTAATCTTCAAAATATCAAATAAGCATCTACAGATAAAAATCCACTGACCTAACCTCTGCTTTTAGACTGGTGGGATCTTGCTTAATGCATTCCTCTAGCACTCAATCTCAAAGCTGAAAAGATGGAGCATTTTAACTGGCTACTATCCATAAGACCTCAAGAAGTAGGAGCAGAAGGAGGCCATTTGGCCCATCAAGTCTGCTTCACAAGTCAATGAAATCATGGCTAACTATTTTTACTGTATTTCAGATTTCAAGTTCAGATATAAATGTAACAAATGACATGGTATTAATTGCAACAGTACCCGACTGCAACATACCCCATTAAAAAATCCAGAAATTCCCTCCTAACAACACTGTGGTTACATATATTAAAAATATATCACACTTGAAGTAGAGTGACACTCACATCCAATGAATACATCAAGTCATATCTTTGAACTTTAAGCTGACATTTTAGTACAATACTGAGGAAGCACTGCATTGTTGGGAGTTCTGTCTTTTGAACGGTTTGTAAAGCTGAGGCCTTGTCTACTTGTGATGGAAACAAAAGATATAACACACATCGTTTAAAAGAAGAGAATGAATTTTTTCTGGTATCCTTAATTGCATTTATTGTTCAATCAAACCCGAATTGGTAATTTGTGGTTTCCTGTCTATGGCTATGCTGCCAGATTTACTGGGTAACAGCAATACTGACATTTCTTTAAAATAAAACAATAATTGTAATATGCTTTGAATTACTCTAAGGCACATGATCTTAAGTGAAGTTTCTTCCTCCTTACCAATTGAAAATGCAGAAGAAATAGACCTTACTAGAAATGACACAAAAAAAATTGAGGAAGTTGTCACATGGAAAAGAGACTGCTTTTACATAGTAAATTCTTACTCTTCCAGAATAAGTCAGGGTAATCTTGAAATATTAACATAGAAACAGGAGTACTTTAGGAGCAGGGACAGACTACTTAGTACCTAGACCCTGTTGTGTCATTAAACTAAATCATGACTGATCCTCTACCTTAGCACTACTTATCTACTCTATTCCCATATCTCTTGAATATCTTCCATATTTCAAAACATAGTGATTTCTATCTCAGCCATATTCAGTAACTGAGCCTCCATCGCCTTTGGGTGAGAGAATTACAAAGACTCACCATCCACTGAGTGAAGAAATTCCCACACTCTGAGTGAAGAAATCCTTCCTCCTCTCAATCCTAAATGGTCTAGCCCTTATTCTGAGACTGATTCCAGACAGCCCAGCAGGATAAACATCCTTTCTGCATCTATCCTGTTAAACCAACAAGGGGAGGCAATGACCTCGTGGTGTTATTGCTAGATGATTAATCCAGAGACCCTGGCAATGTTCTGGGGACCTGGGTTTGAATCCTACCACGGCAGATGATAGAATTTGAGTTCAAAAAAAATTCTGGAATGAAGTGTCTAAGAATGATTATGAAACTCTTGCTGGTTGTTGGGAAAAACCCATCTGGTTCGTTAATGCCCTTTAGGGAAGGAAACTGCCAAAACCAAAAGAACTGAAGATGCTGTAAGAGTGCTGAGGAAGGGGCACTTAACCCGAACCTGATGAAGGGCTTTTGCCCGAAATGTCGATTTTCCTGCTCCTCGGATGCTACCTGACCTGCTGTGCTTTTCCAGCACCACTCTAATCTAGACTCTGGTTTCTAGCATCTGCAGTCCTTGTTTATACCTAGTTACCAAACCGTTATCTCGGATTTCTCTTTATAGATGCTGCCAGACTTGCTGCACTTTTCCAGCAATATATGTTTTTGCTGTGGCCAACATGTGACTCCAGACCCACGGTCATGTGATTGATTCTTAACTGCCTTCTTGGCAATAAATCCTGGTCTAGCCAGTGATGGTCACATCGTGTGAATGAATTTTTAAAAATATGTATGAGTTTTGTATGTACATTTTATATTTATAGAAGACAATAGTATCTAATCAATTAAAATTATTAAAATGTCATTATTGAGCTATTAGTGAGGCCAGAGCTAACACCCATCTCTAAAAATCATCCATGTTGTTTACAGACTGGATTCCCAAATAGACCTCTGTACTTCAGGAATGAATGGAACTTTCTTTCTCCTGAGGAAATTTGCAAGTCAATTGCATTTTTCTTTAATGCAATAACTTGTGGTCATTTCACCACTTCCAGTGATTTACTTTCAGATTTTTTAACTAAAGTTTAAATTTAATGATAGTGGCATTTAAGCTAACATTGTCTGTATTATTAGTTCAATGAGGTCTCGGAGATTACCAGTTTTCTAACATATTGACCACACAGCCCTGTGTCGAACGGAGGAGGTTGGTTAAACATCACTTAAGGGAAAAGAAATGTTTGGCACAGAGCAGAAAACCAAGCTTCTTGGAGGCAGCTATACAATGGAGCAAATATCATTAGGGGAGGTCATAAAACAAAGAGTGATTCAGACTAAAACTAACACTGAAGTGGCCTCATCCATCATTTGCCCTGTAAAATGGCTCTCAGGACAATAGCTGTTGCACACAATGGGAATTAGACAGGCCAGCTGTTTACTTCTGGGTGCTGGCTTCAAATTTAATCTGAATGAATGCAGTGAAAACTGTCTCTGTTTGCGAGCTGTAAGGTTCCCATAGCTTCTAACAGCTCCTGACATTGGATTCAAACTTCATTTACATTCCAGCTTTATGGTGAAGCACTGTGAAACTCACCATTCCACTAATCTAGCGTAGACATTCAGAATTATTAATTGGATACATGTCTATGATTGTTCGTTCTCTGCTGTTTTAATGGGGATTGTAACACCTCTTTCATAAGGTTAATGCCTCCGTTGAAATATTAGCAAGAAGAGTATAATTGGGAGCTTTAAACCATCAACTAAAATATAACTAACAGTCGCTGTTAAACTGTTGCCCAGAAATGATTGTTGCAGTCATGGTTAATGCAACTGCAATTAATATGTATGACCAGATTACAACATAAAATGTATTACACTTGAGCTGCTCCTGAATACCAAAGCAATTGATACTCATCATATCACACAGTATCTGCTTTAGACATGTTGCCTTTTTATCTCAAACAAAGAAGGCAGTCTGAGCTGCTTTTTGTCACAAAGCATTTATCATGATAAGCAATTATTGTGACATAACAAAGCAAATCAAACTTGCATAACAGACATGAAAATGTAGCTTTGCATTTTGTGAACACACTGGTATAAATTCTTATCGAAAAGCCATGGCTCAGCATGTCTTCACCAAGTGAAAACAGTTCGACTCTCTAGCCCTGACAGATTTCTAACAGCTGAAGAATTAGCTGTTTAGAATTCATTTTACTGTTGAACAAAAAGCTGCCTTACACAGCGAATGTTGCGCTATGAGTTTCGCGAGCTGTCAAACTGACTTATGCTCTTAGCCAGTGACTGTAGAAATTCTGGAATCCTGTGAATGATGTGCTAACTGCGCCCATAATGAATTTATGGTGTATATGTCTCCCTGACCCTCCTCCATGCAATCCGTCAACTTTGGTCCACTAGCAACCTTGCACCATAGTTTTCACACTGAAGATTCCAAACAACCAAGCATCCACACCTACCCTCTGAAGAGCAACCCACCCAGACCCATTCCCCTACATTTACCCCTTCACCTAATGCTACGGGCAATTTAACATGGCCAATTCACCTAACCTGCACATTTTTGGATTGTGGAACTAAACCGGAGCACCCAGAGGAAACCCACGCAGACACGGGGAGAATGCGCAAACCCCACACAAATAGTTTCCTGAGGCGGGAAATGAACCTGGGTCTCTGACTCTATGAGGCAACAGTGCTAACCACTGTGCCACTCTGCTGCCCCAACTCCTCAGAAACGAATGGAAAAGTTAAAATGAGAATTTAGAATGCCAGTATTGACAAAATTGCATGATGATAGGAAGCAACATTTGTGATCAGGAAGTATATACCTCAAACAAAGTTGATAATAACACGACATGACCCATTAAGTCTTTGCTGAGATTACTAGAGACCATCCAATCAAATAATGATGATTATTGATCTCTTATGCTTCAAAATAGTACAAATGTTTGCCTGTAGCATTACTTAATTCATTGAGAAGCAACTGTTCATAAATTGGGCCAGTTAAAGTTTCTCAGGAGCAGTAAATGAATTCATGGCATTTAATTAAGAAAATATATTTTAAAGTTGGGAAATAAATGGTCTTGTCTCATTTCTTTTCACGAGCCCCTTACTACTGTTAGCAAAGGTTTACAGCATCAATTGTTATGATTCTGGGCAGGAGGCCTAACATTAGATATTAATGATCTCAATTACCCAATAAGATTCAAAATTGACCCAAAAGTATGACTTCAGCTTTTGAAACTACGTGACAATAGCTGTGTGTAGGGCTTTGATGAATGGTCCATGCTGGTGGTTGGATAATGGGGAACAAATCATAGTATCATTTCTCTATTAGAGGCACAACAATATTTCCAATTTACTATCAAGTTAGCAACAAAGACAATTGTCAATGTCTCCACTTGAAAAAAGCATTTGGTGAGATTACAAATCCCTGTCAAACAACTGATAACTGTACCTGGGTAAGGAAATTAATCAGTTTCTTAGACAAACGAGCTGTGAGTTGCTGATGCATCTGTGTGCTGCAAATGGACAAATGTGGTTGATGTTGCTCGTGACACCTTGGAATGATCTTCCGGCACTGAAGTTATCAGTGTATGGATGAATTTGGCTGCAGGCCATTGCTGCATATTGTACAACTCAATCACCCTTGTCGGAGTGAATAGCAGCCTGCCCAAGCAGTGCTCCTCTGATAATAGCAGGTGTGTGTTTCTCAGTCTCCGCTTGTTCAGTCAGACTTAACTTGTGTTCACCTATGCCCCATTCCTCCTTTCTCCCAAAAGCAGAAATAAATAAGGCAATTGCAAATGGGCAACCCCTAGTAGCACTCCTGCAACTGTTGGCAAGAGAAATACTGACAATGCATGTTTAATTGAGGCATTCAAGAGGGCATTGTCTGATTATGCAGGTAGAAATAGAGCTCAGATTTGTGCTAGGTAATAGAACAGCATGATGGGATGAATGGTCTCCAACTGTGCTGCAACAATTCTATGATTATGTGAATGACATAATGATTACAATGGATCTTTGACCTCAGTATAAAAGCTTCAACAGAGAGTAACAAATTCTCATTGCTCCTTATGTAAAATCCCTACTCTCAAACATAAAAACCAAAACAGTCTTAAAATGCTGTGAATTGATACAATCAAAAGTTGACAAGTTGTAAACAAGTCGAAATGACAGGAACACCTGTATATCTGGTACAGATGTTTGCCATAGCTATGAAATACCCAGCAGATAATGCATATGATGAGCTAAGCAAGGAGAAGAATGGTGGGTATAATTCCAAATGGTTAGATCTATTTTTCTGCCCACAAATCATAGATTGATAGAAAGTTCCAGAGACTATCAAACAGATTAGATTAGATTAGATTCCCTACAGTGTGGAAAGAGGCCCTTTGGCCCAACCAATCTGCACTGACCCTCCGAAGAGTAACCCACCCAGACCCATTTCCCTCTGACTCATGCACCTAACACTATGGGCAATTTAGTATGGCCAATTCACCCTAACCTGCACATCTTTGGATTGGTTTTTGGTTCTTAAAGAGAGCAGTCTTACCAATTCATTTCTTTGTGTCTGTAAACCTCTTTCTCATCCTTAAATAACAGGCCAACACCCTCTTAAAATTATTGATGTTATCAACTTCCATCACCTTTTTCAGATAAAGTGTTCCAGATTCTGAGAATGGGGTATGAGAGAATTTCTGCATACATGCCTGCTGGGACTTTGGACAATTATATTAAATCTGTGATATCCTTTTACTAAATCAAATAAAAATTTTGATAAAATGTATGTTTTTTTCCATCATACTGCTGAAATAAATGAATACTATTGAATCTATTAAATTTTGTTTGAAATAGTGTTGTTGATTTTCTTTCTGATCCCTGCTCTGTAACTTGTATCTCTTGATAACATAACGTGAATGTTTAAAAACTAACAACTTTTAGAAACTAATTTGTTGAATGAGTTGGAATAAAAGCTCAAACATGTTTATTTTATTTTGTAGGGAAGTCTACCTAATGGGCTGGAATTTGGACTTCAAGGTGAGTAAAGGGAGTTGAGAAAATTCCCACTTCCACCATCTGCCTCCTCAAAACATGGCACTGGAGGCACATTTTCATTGGTGGGGGAGGCAGAGGATCGATGACAGCCAACATGGCGCTGAAGCTGGCTGTTTGAAAAGCCCACATTGGTGGACTGTAGGACTTATCAAATTTATCAGGAGATCTCAGTTATCTGTAAGAATAATAGGGTTGTAATGGTAAGGGATTTTAACTCTCTACACATAGACTGGGGCTGCCATAATTATAAGGGCTTGGATGGAAAGTAATTTGTTAAGTGTGCACAAAAAATGTTCTCATTCAGTATGTGAATGTGCCCACGAGAGAAAGAGCAATACCTGAACTTCTCTCGGGAAATAAGGCATGACAGGTGACTGGGTTGTCAGTGGGGGAGCACTTTGGGACCAGTGATCATAATCCTCCTAGTTTTAAAATAGTTATGGAAAAGGATAGATCTGATTTAACAGTTAAAGTTTGAAATTGGAGTAAGGCTAATCTTGATGGTATTAGGCAAATGTTGATTGGGAGCGGATGTTTGCAGGTAAAGAGACAACTGTGAAGTGGGAAGCCTTCAAATTAAGATGACAAGAGTCCAGAGACAGTATGTTCCTGTTTGGGTGAAGGGCAAGGCTGGTAGGTGAAGGGAATGCTGGGTGATGAGAGAAATTGAGATTCTGGTCAAGACAAAGGAGGCATATGTCAGGTATAGACAGCAGGGATCAAGTGAATCCCTAAAAGATTATAAGGACAATAGGAGTACACTCCAAAGGGGAATCAAGAGGGAAAAAAGGGAACATGAGATCGCTTTTGCATATATAGTTAACGAGAATCCAAAAGGATTCTATAAATACATTAAAGACAAAAAAGTAACTAGGGAGAGAATAGGGTCCCATAAAGATCAGCAAGGCTACGTTTGTATGGAACTGCAGGAGATGGGTGAGTAACTACATAAATATTTTGCATTAGCCTTTATTATGGAAAAGGATATGGAAGCCAGAGAACCTAAGGAGATAAGTAGTGATATCTTGAAAAGTGTTCATCTTACAGCAGAGGAGGTGCTGGGCATAAACGTGGCTAAATCCTTAAGACTTGATCAGGTGTATCCCAGAACTTTATGAGAAGCTAGTGATTGCTGGGTCCTTTGTTGAGATATTTGTATCATCGATAGCCACAGGTGAGGTGCCAGAAGACTGGAGATTGGCTAATGTGCTGCCATTATGTAAGAAAAGTGGGAAGAAAAAGCCAGGGAACTATGGAACGGTGAGCCTGATGTCAGTGGTGGGTAACTTGTTGGAGGGGATTCTGTGGGAAAGGACTTACATATAATTGGAAAGGCAAGGTTTGATTAGGGATAGCCAACATGGCTCACTAACTTGATTGAGTTTATTGAAGAAGTGACGGGATACATTGATGAATGCAGAGCAGTAGATGTTGTCTATATGGACGTCAGTAAGGCTTTCACCAAGGTTCCGCATGGTAGACTGATTAGCAAGTTAGACCACGTGGAATATAGGAAAAGCGAGCCATGTGGATACAAAATACACCGGGCGGCACAGTGGCACAGTGGTTAGCACTGCTGCCTCACAGCACCAGAGACCTGGATTCAATTCCCGCCTCAGGCAACTGACTGTGTGGAGTTTGCACATTCTCCCCATGTCTGCTTGGGTTTCCTCCGGTTTCCTCCCACAATCCAAAGAAAATGTGCAGGTTAGGTGAATTGGCTATGCTAAATTGTCCGTAGTGTTGGGTAAATGTGGGGAATGGGTCTGGGTGGTCTGCACTTTAGCGGGTCGGTGTGGACTTGTTGGCTAGAGGGTCTGTTTCCACGCTGTAAGTAATCTAATCTAAAATTGGCTTGAAGGAAAGATACAGAGGGTGGTGTTGGAGGATTGATTTTTGAACTGAATGTCTGTGACCAACGGTATGCCATAAGGATCAGTGCTGGGTCCACTGTTTCCTGTCATTTATATAAACAATTTGGATGTGAGTATAGGAGGAATTGTTAGTAAGTTTGTAGATGATACCAAAATTGATGATGGCATTGACAGCAAATGTTACCTCAGAGTTAATGGGACTTTGATCATATAGGCAAATGGACCAAGGAGCGGGAGATGGAGTTTAATTTAGATAAATGTGAGGTGCTGCATTTTGGTTTGGGCAAATCAGTGCAGAATTTGGAAAGGTCTTGGGTAATGTTGCTGAACAAAGAGATCGAGGGGTGCAGGTTCATAGTTCTTTGAAAGTGGAGACCCACATGGATAGGGTTGGTGAAGAAGGCATTTGATACACTTACCTTTAATGGTCAGTGCATTGATTATCGGAGTTGGGAGGTCATGTTACAGCTGTACAGGACTTTGGTTAGGCCACTTTTGGAATACAGTGTGCAATTCTGGCCTCTTGCTATAGGAAACATGTTGTGATAGAGAACAGGGTTCAGAAAAGGTTTACAAGGATTCTGTCGGGATTGGAGAGTTTGATCGAGAGGGAGAGGCTGAGTAGGTTGGGGCTATTTCTTCTGGAGCATCGGAGGCTGAGGGTGACCTTATAGAAGTTTATAAAATCATGAGGGGCATGGATAGAGTAAATAGTCTACGTCTTGTCCCCAGTGTAAGGGAATCCAAAATTGGAGGGCATAAGGTGAGAGGGATAAGTTTTAGGAAGGATCTAAGGGACAACTTTTTCATACAGAGGGTGGTGCATGCATGGAATGAGCTGTCAGAAGAAGTGGTGGAGGCTGGTACCATTGCAACATTTAAAAGGCACCTGGATGGGTATATGAAAAGGAAGGGTTTACAGGGGGATGGTCCAGTGCTGGCAAATAGGACTAGATTAATTTAGGCTATCTGGTTGGCATGGGCGAGTTGGGCCAAAGGATCTGTTTCCATGCTGTACATCTCTATAACTCTATGACTTTATCAAATTTATAATGAAAATATTAATGCCCTGCACCTGTTACCTCTCACAACCCCTCAGCACCCCTCTCACACAAACATACCTTGCTCCATCCATGCCACAACATGATTTGAAATGCTCTTGACATGCCCTTTGATCTCAGGCTCTGGCACTTCCAATCAGTGTAGAACCAATGAACTCAGCAGTGGCAACTGAACGTGTTCAAAGAAAAAAGCTTTCAAAGTATTCAGTCATAACACTTTATTTTGTGAAAAAATAATAATTTCACAAAGGGCCAACAAAAGTGACAATCAGCCAGACTCTTTAAAGTATCAGTAGAAGAAACTGCAATCTGCTAAAACTAGAAGCTGCATAATACATGTTAGCTGAGACACCAGTTACTCTATGGAGTGCTGAAACAACTGGGTCTCCCAGAAACTTTGCTTGATTGAGACATCTGGCCCTCTGATCGATTCTGATTATTTCACTATGTTTACTTAGACAAGACTGAAGAGCGAGGGCTGTCATCTTTGATTCATATCTCTGGCTTGTACATTTTAATGGCAGCACTCAGTTGAGTGTGCAATGCTATCTCTTGTGTTTTTAAGGCAGCTTTGCCTTCTATCCATTTAGTAAAGCAAATATATCATAATCTCACTTAACAGCATTTATTTCTGTATGCTAAAGGATCATGGGAGTTTGTTTTTGGTTGTGCTCAGAATGTTTACAGAAATGGAAATGTGGATTAAAAACCCATGACAACAGGTTATCATCTGCAAAAAAAAAAGAACTGTGGGTGTTAGAAATCAGAAACAAAACCAAACATTGCTGGAAAATCTCAGCAGGTCCAGCAGCATTTGTGGAGAGAAAGCAGAGTTACTGTTTCGGGTCTAGTGATGCTTCCTCACAACTGATGGTAGTTAGGTTTTTTTATGCAGAAGACAGGGCTAATGGCTAATAATTTACACACAGCCCATTGTTAACCACTAACTATTACCATTAATAGTTACTCATTCTCCCAGGGTGATTGTTATCCACTCCTTTGTCTGTCCAATTATCTTCTCTCTCTTTGGGCTCTATCCCCATCTATCATTTACTCCTTACTCCCTTGCAACACCCTCTCTTCTGCATTAAAAAAAGAACACTTTCATAGCTACCATTAGTTCTGAGAAAGGGTCACTGTACCTGAAAAGTTAATTCTGATTCTCTCCACAAGTGTTACCAAACCTGCTGAGCTTTCCCAGCAATTTCTGTGTTTGTTTCATCATCTACAGACTCTTGCTGAAAATGCCCTGCAGATCCCCTTGGAGGCTATTGTGTCCATAACTGCGTCACAGATCTATCTTTAGCATTCATATCAAATGGGAAGAAGAATTTCAGACCCTCCCTTATCATTTTCTTAATTTGCCCAAGTCCCAAGTTAATGCCTGGTAATTAGGCTACCATAATGACACTTTCTCTACAGGGCAATGGAGGTAAGACCATCTAGGAGATGGATTAACAGCTAAATGGTAATTGATGTCCCACACATACTTTGTGCAGGTGGACGATTGGGCTTTGAGTAGATCAAAAGTCTAAGGTTAGCAGCTAAGAGAAGACCTGGATATATTTTAGGCTTGCAACTGCTCTGGTATAACTGTCTCCCACTGTTGAATTAAGACTCATTTAGATAACAGATTCTGTCTGGAGAGGCTGGACTGGACAGCCTGACATCTCAACTCCATCAGACATCACTCCAGATTTCTTGTGCATGAGGGCAGTCTGGATGGTATCCCAGATTACATTTTTTAAGGTTAGGTCTTACTCATAATAATTGGTATTAATTACAAACAAACTTAATATTTTTTCCCATCTTACTTGCATTAAACTGTGCAGAATTTCGAAAGCTTCCTAGTAATGAAACCATGACAAACTATGGTCCATTTTTAAAAATAATCAATAAACTGCAGATTTTTCTAAGTGTTAAGCTGCCCTACCTATATCACTGCTTTAGTCATTGCTGTAAGTACCTAAAGGGTGTGGCTTTGTACACCGACCTAATTGCTTGAAGTTTGTTTAATACCTTTTTCTGAGTACCCATAAAGGTTTTCTTCAACATGTGCTGATGTAAATCCTCAAAGGTGATTTAAAAACTGTTCAACCATCAGACGTCCTCTGCACACTAATGAGTTCCCGGAGCAGGCTGCACAGATCAAATTCATAAATCATACTTTGCTAGGTAAGCACTTCAATGTAACAATGGTCATTAACCTATTGCACCTGTATTTCACAACTATCGGGGCATGTCAACATAGCATTTCATGCACCACACACTTTTTTTCATTGTTCGTTGATCTGTTTCAAAAAATAAGGATTTCACTCCCAAGTATCTGTGGATATAACCAGAGGAGGAGAAGGAATTAGTTCCCATCTTTTTAACTCCTTCTTGTTCAGTCACAATTTTGTTTTAGCACACAGAATTAAAGCTTAGTTAATGAGATCAAAATGAAGGAGCTAATTTCAAGGTTTTCTTGAGTCAAAGGAAGAGGAATTTTACCACCTGAAAACAAAATGCAACATTAAACACACACAGGCGCTAAACAAGCAATTATTTTCACAAGCATGTAAGAATTGTTTCCAGTACAAACAGAAGATAAGCAGATGTCATTTTAATTTTTTAGAGTTCTTGAGTTATAAAAGTGAAACCTGATTCCCCAATTGTTTAGCTATTATTTTGTTTCCAGGCTGTACTGATGTTTGTAGAATCCTGGAGATCTTAATGGATGATTATTTTCAAAGCTGCTTTTCTACTGGGTGCTACTTTTGGCAAAGTTTAAGCCAGAGAAAGACAGAGACAGAGGCATAAAGAGAGAGAGAGATACAGACATATAGAGAAACAGACATACACACAGAAGCAGGCACAGAGAGAGAGAAAAAAACAAGCAGACAGGTAGAAAGAGAGAGAAACAGATAGACAGATAAGGAGTGAGAGAGAGATGGAGAGACACAGAGAAGAAGAGAGAAAGCGGTCCATATTCTGTTGTACAAATCCATTTCTATTGAAACATACTTCATTTGTATATTCACAACTCTAAACTCCATTGTCCTTCCAAACTAAATGCTCATAGGCAACCTTTTATCTCCCAATGTGTGAAGTTTCCCTGGAGGTGTGAATTAAACAAGAGTTACAAGCATCTTCTCACCAACTCTGTCATCTATTTTCATTACTTTGATTGAAATATTAATTTTAAGGCAGACAATTTAGTGCATTCCATATGGATTCTCTTGGCTCGCCTCAATCTCTGGTCAGGTAATCAAAGTAGACAATTCACATCAATATTTGTCCTTTGTAAAAATCACTCAGTCTGTGAAGTTCTCAGGTACTAAAATCAGATGGCAGAATTGGAATATTAATAGTCCCTTTTTTATTATTACTGTAATGCCATTTAGACAAATCCTGAGCACAAGTCTCAAAATGCGTTTTTTTTCCTGTCCAATCAGAACTAGCTCACACCAACACCCTTTCTGACGTTGAGCTCAACATTAAATTGGTAGTTAACTGACATTAACTGTACCCATCATTGAAAGAAATTAATACTTTTTCTCTCCATTAAAATATTTTAAAAGCTTACAATTAGGACTCAGGATGTTGTGAAGAGCCTTTCTACCTATTTACTTTTCTTCCAAGTCTTCCTTTATGTACAGTTGTCTGCATGTTCATACCAAGATAAAGTTGCGTATGGCATGTAATTTCTTGTTGCTTTCATCCCTATTATAATCTCCTTAAAGGGATTCCATATTGAGCAAAAGAGAAAAGCAACCTAGAGAGATTGTTAAGTTACTGCCTCTGAGTAGCAAGCTCTTCAATTGTTGGGTACAGGTTGTCTGGAGAAGTGGGTGTAGAAAAGTATATGGGGAAAGTGAGGACTGAAGATTATGTCTGCTTCTGGGTACCTAATGATTTCCCCACCCTTACTGATATCTAGCAGAACTTCACATTATATTGAAATCTTCAATAATACTAGTCAGAGAGAACATAATCATCATGATAGTAACGTGAATAATACAACCACATGAAAACATTTGGAGGCATTTACTTTCAGTTCTGAATGTGGTTACAAACAGCATTAAAAATAAGAAACTCAGAAAACCTGTCATAATCAGCTGGTGGACAGTTTTAAACTTGATCATTATAGAATGGTTTAGCTCAGTAAATAAAGCCAATTGGAGAGAGAAATCACAGAAAAGTTGGTCTATTTTATGAAATACTATGTATTTCATTCCAAAAAGAAAGAAGTTGCAACTTCACACTGAGTACAAAGTTTCTTTAAGCTTCCGTACCGTATGTGTCTTTCATATGTCATTGACAAAAATAGTTTTGCTGTAAACTTGAAACATATCAAACTGTTGAATTAGAGACTTTTAAATTCAAAGTCCTCCTGGGATAAAAAAGAAGTATAATGGTGACAGTATTTCTAGTCTAAGATCAAGAATCGATTACTTGTCTTTAAGAATTGCACATAACTCCAGGAGGTGACAGAAGGGTTACAATGGTCACTTCACATTTCAAAGCCTCTTGTTCTCCTGGTTTGAACCCCAGCACCCAGTGACACATGAATCTGTCAGCAGCATGTTCAGCTCTTGTCAGATCTGAACTGCTGGGAAAAGAAACACTTTCATGGCAATAGAACATAGCATTTCAATTGAGAACTGGTGTCGGCAATTTCAACTTTTAACAGCAGGGCACCTTCTCAGCTTGACAATGAGCAGCTGTAAATCAGCCATCAGAGAAAAGCACGCTCTTACATCCTTCATCATTTCTCCTGGAATACGTGTTGCTAAGAATCAAATAGAAGGTTCCATTTTAAGAACATAAAAGCTGAATTATTATTATGTAGCGCAGTGGTGAGATGGCAGCGCAGAGGCACAAGGATCGAGAGATCAAGTCAAGCATGGGAGAGAGATCGAGCACTTGTAGGGAAAGCCAAAAATGGAGGACTGCAGGCCTATAGCTAAAGAAGTTCTGTAATTTGGAACTTTTAACTTTATTTCTTATTTAAATATACTGACAAGAACTGTAATGTTTTACTTTTAACTTATTTCTTTGTTTATCTGCTCTTTACCTAAGATTTTTTACCTAGGTATCTTGTACTAAAGATGACTCCATGAGTAGTGACATTGTAAACTTTTCACTGTATTCCTGCATCCCTGTACTTGAGTACACATCAAAATAATATCTAATACTAATTCTAAATTCTATAGCTCTATGGTTAATTATTGATTGCCATTCAATTAATTTAAGTCATGCTCTGGAGAAATACTTATCTACCGATCACTGGTTTCCATTTTCATATGAACACTCAACCCCTCAGACCTGTTCCTGACTTGATCCTAGCTGATGGCAATACTTGACCAGTCAGATCCTAGAATGAGACCTGACTTATTAAACGATATGTTTACAGTCCTTTTGTTAAGCCTGGAAAACAGTCACTGAATGTATTCAATACAGACTGTGCATCTAAGATAAGAATACAAAAGTTGATGACACAAACAGAAAATATGATTGATATTACACTGTATATGAATGATTTGAAAGGGAGATATTACAGAAATAAACAATAACAATTTAACTCTTTCATTCCAACAATAACTTTTCAGACATCCAAACATCAATAAGAGTTAAGAGTGTGGTGCAGGAAAACCACAGCAGGTCAGGCAGCATCCGAGGAGCAGGTGAATCAACATTTTGGGCCAGAGCTCTTCATTAGGATGAAGGGCTCTGGCCTGAATGCCTAATGAAGAGCTCTGGCCCAAAACATCGATTCTCCTGCTCCTCGGATATTGCCTGACCTGCTGTGCTTTCCCAGCACCACACTCTTGTCTCTGATCTCTATCATCTGCAGACCTCATTTTCTCCCATCAATAAAAGGTCACCCCTATCTCCATGTTAAAAATCTTTGTTTAGTGTGCATGACTGTAACTGGGTTCTTTTCAGCAGGTTAGTGCATTCACCCTCTTTTTAGTTGATGTTTCTTCCTAAAATATTTAAACAAGCTGCTAACTCAGCTTACTCACAGCTGAATACAGGATTCTTAACTCATTTCCGAAGTAGCCTTGTAGGAGGTCTCCCTCTTTGACAATTTCACATCCTTTTCTTTCTACTTTTCTTCTAAACAACTCAAGACAGCTCAACAGCTGAGAGTACTTGGACTCCTAATAATAATACTTTGTTATTCAGCATCTTCTCTCTGGATCTACCTGTTTCTGTCTAAAAGAAATTGTTTCTTTGGGAACGAACTTGTCCCTAGGCCCCTTTACCACAGTCTCTGTTTCTCAGATTTGAAAACTCAAGACACTGAATTCCTGAGCAAATATCTCCACTGTTCGATCGCTGGTCATTTATTTTAAGCTATATCATTCCCAGTAAATGCTGTTCATTTTAGCTCACTGGTCAAAATTAATTTCTGTCAATAAAGTCAAATATTCAACAAAACTAAAAACTAAGCTAAAATCTGAAAACCAAAATCCATTTTATTTCCACTTCAAGAAGCAATATTCCAGATAACAACAATATATTGTGAGATGTCATCACTTTCCATTATTCAATTAGACAGCGTTGATGAGCATTCAAGCTCCACATATTCGAAAAGCTCAACAAAAACCTATTCATTTCCATCCTAAGAGTTCAAATGGTTCATATTTGGAACACAGAAAAAAAAACAGTACAGCACCGGAACAGGGCCTTCAGCCCGTTTTGTTGTGGCAAACATGACACCAAATTTAAACTAATCCTTTCTGGCTGCCCTTGATCCATAAGCCTCCTTTCCTTATATATTCATATGCTTATCTAAAAGTCCTTTAAACACCCCATCACATCTGCTTCCACCAATACGTCTAACAGCGGATTTCAGACTTCCACCTCTCTTTCTGTAAAACATTTGCCCCTCACAACTCATTTGAACTTTCCTTCTTTAATACATGCCCCTTAGTATTAGACATTACAACTCTGGGAGAAAGATTCTGACCATCAACCTTATCTATGCATCTCATAATTTTATAGACTTCTGTCAAGTCAGCTCCTCAGTCTCCGCCGCTCTAGAGAAAGCAACCCAAGTTTTTCTAGTCTCTCCTTACAGCTCATACTTGTGGCCTGCTGTGGGGAGGTTTCTGTTCTCCTTTGTAGGAAGAAATGCTCCCACAACATTTTTCCCCAGGATATTCTTGCAATAATTTTAGGATTCCATTCTTTTCTTCTTGACAACACTCCTTGAGGAGCTATTTTTTCCAAACTAAATCCTAGCTGTGAACTTTCTAAACACTTCAATCAAACCACTCCTTAACCTCAGACACTAGAAAGCATAAGTGATATTTATGTCATTTGTCCTCAGAATTTAACCTCCTAATTGTTCTATTCACTCCAAGGCTAAAACCTGAAATGTGAATCCCAAAACTGAAAGGAATACCCCACGTGTGGTCTATGTAAGACTCTATGAAACTGAACCATGTGTCCCTCTACTTTGCAATCCAACCCCTCTGAGATGTAAAATTGTGCCTATTGATAAATAGAATGGAATGAAGACAGGTTCCTGGTCCCTACCCACTGAGAATTTCTCCAAGAGTATGTAGAGCTCAATGCAACCTCAACGGCAGCAAAAATCGTGAGATTATGAATCAGAATAATATTTTGGAAATCACAAGAAGACAGATTTAAGAGTACTTTTTAAGAGAATTATAAATACAAGTGTGACCTTCAAGATTACAACAGCCTTATCAATTTTGTTAACTGTCTGAGATACAAAGAGAACATTGAAACAATGGATATATTATTGATTATATTCAGATTTAGTGTGATAATGAAACCAAGCATAATTAAAAGTCAGAAGAATATCTCGAATGAGAAAGAAAATGTAACATAAAGTGAAAGAGAATCAATACAAATTAACAAGACAATGAGTTATTTAGGACATACATCCAGGAGAACTACTCAAGGTGATGCAAAGAATTTAAAAACAATCAAATGTGTGAAGATTACAGTAAAGAGATGATATAATAGAATCATAAAATGAAACAGCACTGAAGGAGACCACTCAGTCTGTTATAACTCTTCTGGTCCTTCGAAGAACTATCCAAGTATTGAAAACTGTACAGAACATAAAGCACAGGAGTGGACCACTCAATCCAACCTATATTAATGCTCATCTAATACTGATCAGCACAACCCTTTTTCCGCTTCTCACACAAACATGCCTGATACTATTCACCTCAGTCAGTCAATCAGATGTTGATTTCCACATTCATGTCACTCTGAATAAAATTATTACCACTACACTGCTCTTTTCACATGGTTTCCCTTTCAAATATTTATCTAGTTCTGTTTGGAAATTTGTTATTTAATCTCTTCCATGTCTTTTTGATAAAACAACAGTGTATAATACTGTAACTGATTGTGTAAAGTTGCATATCTTCATGTTGTCTCTGGTTCTACAAGTTGCTACCCTATTAGTCAAAATAAACTACTTTTAAAAGGATTAATTAGGCAGATGGGTTTGCTGCGAGTATTTGAGAGCTCCGTATTGTAAGGCTAAGTAAAAACAATGACTGCAGATGCTGGAAACCAGATTCTGGATTAGTGGTGCTGGAAAAGCACAGCAGTTCAGGCAGCATCCGAGGAGCCGGAAAATCGAAGTTTCGGGCAAAAGCCCTTCATCAGGAATACCGGCAGAGTGCCTGAAGGGTGGAGAGATAAATGGGGGTTGAAGTGTTCCGAGGCGGAAGATGAGGCGTTCCTCCTCCAGGCATGGGGTAGTGAGGGAGCTGCTGTGAAGGAGGCGTAGGACCTCCATGTCCTCAGAAGAGTGGGAGGAGGAGTTGAAATGTTGGGCCACAGGGCGGTGTGGTTGATTGGTGCGGGTGCCCCAGAGATGTTCCCTATTGCGCTTTAGGGAAAAGAACAGCAGTTCAGGCAGCATCCGAGGACCAGAATATTGTAAGGCTAATCAAGTTCCTGCTATGCCTATGTCTGTTGACCACATCCCTTGAAAATCTCACTTGCACCAGTTATCTCTCTGTAACGCTAATGAGTTTCTACTCATTACCATGATTGTGTCTCTTTGTGGAGTGAATGGCTCATGTCTCCACTATGACTGTGCAGTTCTAAATTAAGCTTACATTCAATAGCTTTTGTTTATCTCAGAATGCCTCAACCAAGGGCCATGTTACACTAAGCTCCTAATTTGCTAATATAACCATATCACATTCCTGATGACGGGCTTGTGCCCGAAAAATCAACTCTTGGATACTGCCTGACCTGCTGTGCTTTCCAGCTCTTCATGGTTCGACCAGTCTACCTGTTATCTTTCTATCTACATATCTAATTAATTTCTGGACTGAATAGGGAGCCACAAGCAAGGATGAAGACATCCAGTCGTGGCCAGAATTGGGAGTCTGCTTTCAAAAGACAAGTGGACATGTTTTGATCTGATTACTGTCAGTCAGGTCAATTCTATTGATAATTGGATACTCAGGATCCAGCTATGCTGATGACACTTGTTGTACCACACAAGCTCCATCCTGCACTCTGAATCAGATCCTTAACAAAACTATTACAAAGTTGACAGGCAATTGCAGCACATTGAAGACCAGAACCATATCCATTGCATTTTATCTCCATAATGGCAGTGCTAAAAAAGAATTGCGTATCAACATGAGAAGACAGAGACTGAAGAATGATCCCAACTCAGTATACTTGGGAGAGACACTAGATTGTACTTTGTGCTTCTGGGAGTATCAAAAGAAAATAGCAGCCAAAGTCAAAAGCAGAAAGTGACATAACCTATATGCCTCGTTCTAAGTTTTTTTTTCACCCGATGATTTGTATGTCCTTGCTTACCATGATAAGACCGTAAGACCATAAGATATAGGAGTAGAAATTAAGCCATTTAGCCCATCAAATCTGCTCTGCCATTCAATCATGACTAATGAGTTTCTCAACCCCATTCTCCAGCTGTTCCCCTGTAAGCCTTGATCCCCGTAACCCTTGATCCGCTTGACAATCTCGAACCTATCTATCTCCATCTTAAATATATTCAATGACCTGGCCTCTACAGCCTTCTGTGGCAGTAAATTCCATAGATTTACACTCACTGGCTGAAGAAGTTTCTTCTTATCTCTATTCTAAAAGGCCTTCCACTTTAAGGCTGTGCCCTCGGATCCTAGTCTCACCTACCAATGGAAACATTTTCCCATCATCTACTCTGTCCGGACCATTTAGTATGCTATAAGTTTTAATTTGATCCCTCTCCTTCTTCTATACTCCATCAAGTATAGACCCAGAGTCCTCAAACACTCCTCATATGTTAGGCTTTGCATTCCTGGGACCATTCTCATGAACCTTCTCTGAACATGCTCCAGGGCCAATATGACATTCCAAAGATATAGGGCCCAAAGCTACACACAATAGTCCAAATATGGTCTCACCAGAGCTTTATATAGCCTCAGAAGTACATCTCTGCCTTTATATTCAATTATATGTTCTGCCTATACTGCTCATAAACAAAGTTTTTCACTGTACTCAGGTACACGTGACAATAATTAAAATAAAATGAAATAACCTATGACCCAAATTTTCTGATTTTCCATGGAATATGACTGTCAGAGACTTCCAGAATGCAGCACTTGTCATATTATACTCTACACACACACGCACAACTCTAATTTGCTGTTCTCATAAACACCAGTCTCCTTGCACATCCACTGATTCATGAAAATGCACAGGCTGGTTGAGACCATCCACTCTACAGCTTACTTACTCACTCTGTGCTTCCCTCTTCAACAATATTCCATCCCATTGCCCCATGAGGAGTAATGTCCCTAAACAAATTCTATCACCAGACATTGTTTAGATCAAGGAATGGCAAACATAACAAGTCATTGACAAAAACAGAAATTGATGTAAAGGCTCAGTAGGTCTGGCGGCATCTGTGGAGAGAAATCAGCGTTAATGTTTTGTGTCCAGTGACCCTTCTTTAGAACAGGAAACTGCAAAAATGTTTCCCCTTGTGGAAGAAACTAGAACTGGGAACATATACAACTTTAAAATAAGGGACATTGTGTTAAAGATGCAGGATGGAGAGGATTTTGTTTTCAGATGGTCATGAGTCTTTGGAACTCTTCCACAGAGAGTGGTGTATGTTCAGTCATTGAATATTATTAAGACAGCAGTAGCTGGATTCTTGACTAATAAAGGATTAAATGGTTATCAGGGGTAGGCAGATAGATGGATTTGAAGCCATAATCAGATCAGTCATGGTCTTATTGAATAGTGGAGCAAGGGACATTTAATGACCTGCTCCTGCTCCTAATTTACTTGTTTGCATGTATTAAATTCAACAAATAAGGAGTCAAACCTTCTGTCTGGGGATTCACATTTGCTAAATTAATAAAGTAATGTATAAGCTCAAAATTGAAATTCAATGATGCTAGTGAGCTAGTGCAGGGAAAGTAATAGAAACTGGTCAAACCTGCTCAGCAACTTTAAAAGTGGAAATTGGGTATTCAGTTTGTGTTTAAGTCTCCAGGCTTGTTTTTCACTCTTTTCATAAAAAATAATTTGGTAAATTTATGCAGTAGGTCCACGCTAATCTGAAGGGTAACAAATAGTTTTTAGAGTTAGGGATGGCAAGTCAGAAGGGACAAAAGGATTGTACTTCCTGTGATACGTGAGAAGTCATAGATATATCATGTGACCCAGGCAAACATTCTGCAGGAAGTGTCATCAGCTGCACTAGTTTGAACTCCAGCTTTTGGAACTTGTGTACTGGCTGGATTCATGAGGGTAGGAGACTATTTGGAAAACACATATAGAGGGCGTGTGGTCTTGGAGCAGATTAGAAGCATACTGACAGCAAGACAATGGAGGACTACCAGGCAGTCTAAGAAAAACAAGAATGCAGGAGGCCCCTGAGTTTATCATGCTTGTTAATTAGTTTCCATTTTGGAAAATGGTGTGGGTGATGGCTCCTCAGGGGAGTGCAGCCAGTGCTAATCCCATGGCATGATGGGTGAATCAGCTGGACAGGAGAGGAGGAGAAAGAGTAGAAGAAGACAAGTTATAGGGGACTCCATAGTCAGGGATGAAACAGACAAGAGCTTTCCTTTGATTGGGGAGTCTAGAAACACAGATGCATAGAGTCGGCACAGAAATAAAATAGCCCTTCAGCCTTGGAGTGTGTGCTGGTCAAAAACAACAGTGGAATAAATTAAAAATAAGGAGGATGCCACTTATGAGGGGAATTGTTTTTAATTAGACCCTTCGAAATACTCTATTACAGGGGACTAGTGAACTTATCTTTTGAGTAAGTTTAAGGCAGAGAATGATAGACTTCTGATTATCAATGGCTACAGGGTTATGAAAGTAGTAAATGTAAAAGTGGTGTTCAATCACCCATTATCATTTTGAGTGATGAGGCAGGCTTGATAGTTTAAGTGACTTATTCCTGTTCCTACGTTTTTGATTAGTGTTGATGCTTCCACCTCACAAACAAATCAGTCACAAATCAGTCTGACTGGAAGTCAAGCCAAAGTGTACATCTTAGGAGTTTTTAAATCAGCAGAGTTGGAGTTAACACTAGTAATATTTGTTCATAAATATAGGCCCATTGCTGTATATATCCCAGAAATATAATGGTTAAGAGTAACTATAAGTCTTTTTGGACATTTATGGAAAAAAAAACTATTGCATGAAAGACCTGGAAAGCTACAAAATCTAGCTCTTCAATTGCTAACGGGTAGCTTGAGAGTTCATTTTAATCATTTTATTTTTGTAAATGATGTAATTATGAAGAAAAATGTTGTAAAACGCATCTGGTGTTAAGTAAACAAAACTGAAAATGAGCATTATGAGGTTAGTCAGTGAGGCCTATCTATGGCTTTCCATACATACATTCACATTTAAAAGAAGAAAAATTGAGGTTTAATAAAATTAATATCATACTGGACAATTCAACTATTAAAAGACAAACTGTGGCATCTCAATACTGACTCAGTTCAAGTACCTGCAAGAATCTGTATACATTTACATTATAATAAATCTGTTGGTCAGAGCTTGTAAAATAACTTGAGGAAACTAAAATTAAAAGAACAATTCTAATTTGCCCTATAACTTCTCACTTCATTGCACAATGTTGTTTCCCGTTTTATAGAATAACGTGTCCATATCTTCATTGGTTATGCAGTTAGCTGAGTTTTTAAAATACTGAGGAAACTACATTCATTTATTCTTATGGGAAGTAAAATTGGCAACCTTCACAAATCACTTCTACAATTGAAATGTCAATTTGTATAATTAAACCTTGTGTAATAGCACACTCCAATAAAGCATTATTGGCATACTTTAAAGTGAATCATTTAGATTCATAGTCATATAGAATGGAAACAGATCCTTCAGTCCAACTCATCCATGCTGACCAGATATCCTAATCTGACCTCGTCCCATTTGCTGCACTTGGCCTATATCCCTCTAAACCCTTTTTATTCATATACTCATCCAGATGCCTTTTAAATGTAATTGTACCACCACTTCCTCCGGCTGCTTGTTCCGTACACGCACCACCCTCTGTGTGAAAAAGTTACCCCTTAGTTTCCTTTTATACATTTCCCATCTCACCTTAACCCTCCGCCTTCTAGCTTTGTCCTACCCTACCCTGGGAAAAACTACCTTGTCTATTTACCCTGTCTTGGCCCCTCATGGGTCTTGATAACTTCTATAAGGTCATAAAATGGTCTTCGACACTCCAGGCCTACTCAGCATGTCCCTGTAGTTCAAACTTTTCATCCTGGCAATATGAATTCTTGTAAATCTTTTCTGAACCATTCCAAGTTTAACAATGTCTTTCATATAGCTGGAAGACCAGAATTGAATGCAGTAGTCTAAAAGTGACCTCACCAATGTCCGGTACAGCTGCAATGTGATGTCCCAACCCCTATACTCAATGCACTGACCAATGAAGACAAGCATGCCACACACCTTCTTCTTCACCTTGTCTACTCCACTTTCAAGTAACTATGTACCTGCACCCTGAAAGTCTGTTTATTTGCCAAACTTCCTAGGGCACTACCATTAATTTGCACAAGTCGGCTTGCCTTATTCAAATACAATACATGACATTCATCTAAATTAAACTCCAACTGCCACTCCTCCTTGCATTGGCTCATTTGATCAAGGTCCCATTGTACACCTCCAATTTTGGTGTCATCTGCAAATTTACTAATGTTACCTCCTTTGTTTGCATCCAAATATATAAAGGATAAAGAGCAGTGGACCCAGGACTGACCCTTGCAGCACAACACTGGTCACAGGCCTCCATTTTGAAAAACACCCCTTACCACTACCCTCTGTCTCCTACCTTCAAGAACATTTTGTATCCAATTGGCCTGGAAGCCATGTGATCTAATTTTGTTAACCAATCTACAACACGGAGCTTTGTTGAATGCCTTGCTGAAGTCCATATCGACAACTTCTACTGCTCTGTCTTCATTATTCTTTTTGCCATCTCGTCAAACAATTCAATCAAGTTAGTGAGGCATGATTTAATTTGATTTGATTTGTATTTAATGTCATGTGTATTTTGTTGAAAAGTGTTGCATTGAAATATGATTATTTATTGAATTGGATACATTAATATCTATGCTGTTCTGGAGATGAGTTTTGACATGACTGAGAGGATACAAAACTCTGAAACTGGATATCCTGCTACAAGTTTCTTATCTCCCTATTCTTCAAAATCACTCTACTGCCTATAAGGCTCAAATCAGCACTAGGATAGAATATTCCATACTTGAATGGATAGAGTTGCACCAATTTACATGAAACTCAACACCATTCGGAACAAAGTAGTTCCTATGATTGGCAGCCCATCTGTTACCCTAAACATCCACATTATCCTCAGGTTGCAGTGCCCATGGAAGAGACGATAGGAGCTCACCAAATCTTCTCCATCAATAATATCAACACCTTGATGTTTTACATCTAGGATGGCAATGGTGCCATGTGTTTGGGAATACCATCACTTCAGAGATCCCTTGCGAGCCACAAAACATTCTTACTAAACATATATGGCCTTTCCATCATCAATGTGAGGTGAGAATCCAAGAGTACTCAAATTAATAACCCCGTAAAAGCACTATCACTGCATGAACTGCAAAATTTGAAGATGGTAGCTTACAACCACTGGACGGACAATGAGTGCTTGCTCATGTTCATATACCTAAAATAATTTAAATTGAGAAACTAGAGAGAAATTCATGAATAGGAGAATTTAATTGATTCACATTGCCATCTATAAGGAGTACAAGTTTAGAACTCAAGCATAGGCACATTTGCCTTTCCTGCTCACCAAAGCTCAGGTAATAGTTAATAATTCATCTGTGAATCAGACTTCGAATCTCATTCCAATTCGTAAGAGGATTGTCTCTGCTACGCAATGCAAGCATCATTTATGATTTACAATGCAGTTTCTGGGTAATCCAAGATGGAGGATGGGAAAAATTTCTGGCTGTCAGAGCTGCTCCTTTTTTTGAGGTATTTTAGGTGCTGGAGGTGATTTTCCTTGAATTCCCAGGAGCAGCAATTACTGTTTTATATGCTGCTGCATTGTTTTGGAGCTTCGGAAAAAAAAAAGGCAAAACAACAGCAGTTTTAAAAGGGAGAAGAACAGACAAAGGAAGCACATGGTGAGGTCAGTGCAGGAGAGAGAGAGAGAGAGAGAGAGAACCTGCACAGTTACCGCCTTTGCTGTTATTGAATTCATATGTGGCTGGACATCAGAGTGAAAACAGTCTTTGGAAGACTGATATAAATGTTGGTTCAGAGTTATTTACTTTTATGCAATTGATAAGTCAACTAAACTGCTGACACAAAAATGCACTTTTCATATGTTCATAGAGTCTTTTAAAGAACAGGAAGTGACTTTGAAAATTGACAGATCAATGTTCACAATTAAAAAAAACACAAAGTATGCAAATTAACACTTGGTGTGTTTGACAGGCAAAATACCCTAAATTCATCTGGATTTGCCTCGGGTTTAAACCTCAGTCAGTAATTAGAATATTCTATCCATACCTGGTTAAAAGAATTGTTAACTTCATCAATTTATCTCTCACAAAAAAACTAATTGTGTTCTTTGTCTAGTTATTTTCTCCAAGTGCATTAGTATTGTCAATCTTTAGTTAGTTTCAATGAGATATTAGCCCAGAATCTGTTGAAATAAAGGGTGAATTTAATGAACATTATGTCGTTTACTTGTAAATCATCCAGCTATTTCTCCACAAAGTGACAGACCTCAGTCAAACTTTTCGTGAGTTTAAATAAATTGCTGCTTTTGTGCATTAATTATGCATGAAATTCACCACAAAGTTCCTAGAGGATGATGGGAAACATTATAAAAGCTAAGGTGATGGTCTACAGATATTGTCACTTGATGAGTAATTCCCATCATGCCAAAGAGTGGAATCTGAGGGGGCTTCTGTGATTCAGTAACTGTGTCCCTACCTTTGACCCTCGCAGACCTGTGTTCAAGCATTACCCGTTTCAGATGTCTTTCTAAGCAGGTTGATAAGCAATATGTAAATGACTCTGAACTCAGTTTCCAATCCTGTGCCAGCTCATTCAGCAAAAGCTGCTTACTCCATTGCTGTACTGTCTTTCCCCTTAGCTCAGCTGTTGCTGTTACTATCAGTTTATAGAAAGACAGAAAGAGTTTATAGAATCCCTATAGTGTGGAAACAGGCCCTTAAGCACAACAATCCACACCAACTCTCTGAAGAGTAACCCACCAAAACCCATTTCCCTAACTAATGTACCTGACCTACACTTCCCTGAACATGATAGGCAATTTAGCATGGCCAATTCACCTAACCTACACACCTTTGGACTTTGGGAGGAAGCCAGAGCACCAAGAGGAAGCCCATACAACTCCAGGTAGTCCGGTTTCCTCCTACAATCCAAAGCTGTGCAGGTCAGGTGAATTGCCTAAACTGCCCATAGTGTTAAGATGCATTAATCAGAGGGAAATGGGTCTGGGTGGGTTATTTTTCAGAGGGTCAGTGTGGACTGGTTGGGCCGAAGGGCTTGTTTCCACCCTGTATGGAACCTAATCTAATCAAATTAACATATAGTTGTATTTCCAGCCTACCAAAGAAAATTCTGCATACACGTTTCATTATGCTGAAGCAGATGTCGACAAAAGTATGATCTTGCGATGAACTTATTAAAAAAAAGGTCAGCTCAGAAAGGTAATGTTCTTCTGAACACATTAGCTGGAGGATTTATAGTCAAACCTTGGATGATAGGATGTGACAACATTTACAACTGTTGCCCTTGATAAGACATAAAGGGACTGCAGTCCAATTAAATGTGCTGCATCTGGAACAGTCTAATATTTGTACATAAAGTGATAATGGAGTGCTTGGTTGGATGAGAATTGAAATCTTGATTTCTTTTGCTCAAATAAATTGAATCCTTGATAGGTTATGATGTGATATTAAAATGACAGTTCAGCGGATTATTTTGCTTTGATTACCAATGTCGTATTAACAGAACTGAAATGACATTAGTGGGTGGTGTGATCTTTGCTGCACATATCACTGTGGATGTGCACAGCATTCAAGGCTTTTAAGCTTTGTCAATTTGACAGAAGGAAGATAGGTCTCTATGTTGTGGGCAGGCAGATGCTTAGTCAGTGTGGCATCTCTAATCTAGATAGCTTTCATCTGACAGTGAAGCAATCACCTTTGAGTCATTCAAAGATTAAACAGTAGGTAATTTGTTCATAGTGTTTTCAGGCAACCACTTTTATCTTTCGGTATTGAACTCTTCTAACATATCAAAACTTTAAATGCACAAAAAAGCAGTCATTTCTTTACTCTTGCATCTTGCTGATACCGGTCTGCACACTGACATGTGGAATTAATGGGCCAGAAATGTCTGTTAATGAGGGATCAGGGTATTACAGTGACATTGATGTTGACATTGCAACTCAGATCCAGCACACAAGGATTGATTCCGAAAGTCTTCTGACTGATACACGTAAGGAATAATTACTATATTTGTCAAGTTTGGATTGTTTCAACATAGTCCTCAGAGGGTCAAGGGTCCAGAGAAGAAAATTCCACTCAAGCTAATATAATCTCAGTCAGACAGCCCTCAGATATACTGGCACAGAAAATGGACTGGTGTGGAGTTATTTGGGAACCACGCAAATTGAAGCAAAATGGCAGGAGGACCTCTGAGCTGCAGCTCAACTGAGGGCAAGTGATATTGATGCTCATACTCCAATAGCAAAATACTCAATTGCATCATTTTTCATTACCAGAAAAAAATTCAAATAAAAATTAAACTCGTGTGTTGCACAAAAGGGCTTAAAAAAGAATAAACATTGAAGTAGATATCCTACTCACACCCACCCCTACCCTATCCCTGTCACCCTGCATTTCCTATGGCTTATCCACCTAGCGTGCACACAATGAGCAATTTATCATGGCCAATCCACCTAATCTGCACATCTTTTGACAGTGGGAGGAAATTGGACCACCTGGAGGAAACTCAAACGGACTTGAGGAGAATGTGCAAATGCCACGCAGACATTCACCCGAGGGTGGAATCAAACCCTCATCCTGTGAGGCAGTAGTGCTAACCATTGAGCTACAGTGTTATTGGTGGGAGGTCTGCTTCAGAAGATAAAGATGAATACTTTTTTTCCTTTGAGTCATTCTGTACTTTAAATTCAGTGGGTCCAACTTCAAAGATGTGCATCAATATCTAACCTAACTTTGAGAGGAATAAGATAACTAAATCAAAAATTCAATGTGCGCTGATGGTGACACCTCTTTTGGTTCATGCAGCTCCATTAAGATCTTGAATAAGTATCTGAAATGGAAGAGGTAATTTCATTGTGACACTAACTCACCAAAATCCATATCATAGTTTAGCAAAAAGTATAGGTGGAACATAAGCTTCCTCTTGCAGTTGTTGGCAGAATCAATTCACTTGCATCATCGTTATAAAAATTGGATCGGGTTTTGTTTGTGATGATAAGGTATGTGTATTATTTAGATTGGAATATAATCATGTACTGTCTGTTGTAGTCTGCCATAGTGACGTAGCCTTTACCAGGAGGCACCCACCTGTGTGGGAGGTATTTTAAGCTTCACTTCAATGAAGTCCTCATGTTAAACCTACTGCTGTGTTGTTCACTTGAAACATGATGTTCAAAGAGATGAGTGTCCATAGCGGTTATAAAAAGTCCAGTTGTACATCTGTGAGTGACCTGGTGGAAAAGAAAACTAAAACAAGATCACATTGTCTGAGAAAATTTGGCTATGTCTTTTCGAGTTCAAATGACTGGAAACATGAGGTAAATTTAAAAATTCTTTCAAGAACAATGGCAAACAAGAACAATATGTCAGTGCACTTTTATTACTTTTGGGAAGACTATTGAAAGTATATTCCACCCTGAATCTCTTTGAAGAGTAAAAAAACACAGACAGCAGTAATTTTAAAAATTTTGAAGGCATGCTTTAATCCTCAAGAGAACATTACATGTGAGCGGCATGTATTCAATACTAGAGAACAAAGTGAAATAGTGTCCATCAATCAATATGTAATGTCATTAACATAGTCGCAGAAAACTGAATTCTCAGAGGTAAAGGATGAAGTAATGAAAGACATGATTGTATCAGGACTAAGGGACCCAAAAATGAAAACATTCATGTAGAGAAGACAAAATTTCACACCACAGCGCATTTGATCTGTGCAGAAACACCAAGTATGTGAATTAACTGTTAAAGCACATTCATAACGGAATAGTCAAGGTCTTGCTTTATGCTGTCAAGGCATACAGAGCAGAACAATCCTCAACAAAGACCAAGAGCAAATGCTGTGGAAGATATCATGGAAATGAGTAAAACGCACATCCATTTTGGGGAAAGAAATGTTCTCAGTGCAAGAAGCTGTATGTACAGAAGTGTATGGCAAAAAGAATCAAAATTACCTTTCATATATCAAAACTTTCCAAAATGTTTCACAAGTGCATAAAAAAACATGAAATATATCATCAAGTCTCTTCAGGAGATATTTGGCCCAGGTTTTCCAATCATCAAATAGTATTTTCTGAAGCGTAGAAAGTTATGCATCATAACCTTGTGGAAGTCCAGATCTAACAGACTTGCAGATTCACTGGGCAATTCCCCTATGCCTAGATCTTTCTAAAAGTGTCCATTAAAACTGGAAAATTCGGATGGCTCCAAAGCAGTTAAGTAAATGGTAACTCAGGAAAAGTTAAACTATTTAGTATCCAGTCTAACTGCCATGTAACTGTTAAACTGACCCCAGCTTACCACACATTCATCTAACTACACATCTTCTTTTACACCTCCCAGGCTTTGACATATCAGTCTTAGAGACCAGACAATCAAAGGGCCTAACAAACCACCCACCAAAGGTACAGGGCCCAACAGACACTTCTTCCCCAACACAAGAATCCCACCCAAAGACACAAATTCCCATTCATTTCATAATACCCAACATCTCCCTGCTCTCATGCCCTCACTTCAAACAATATCTCCAGCCCATCCCAATCCCAATCTACCCTAACCACTTGGTCACTTTCCTAACCAACTTCCCACCTAAAGCCTCTCACCATACATACTTGGTACCCTATCTTACATATCCCCAACAACCTATGTATCTAGTAAATTAAAAACCGAGTACCCTACCTCTATCCAGCTGACACATTACCCACCTGAACCACTTGGCACCCAACCCTCCTAACAAGCTAATGTCACACTTAGCTTATGTACATATTACTTTATAAGAACATTCAAAGTGCTTGTGATGTTGTATATTTATCTCACAGATTATGGTGGCTAACTGTTGTGAAAAATGCTGCACTTTGTCTTCTCTTGGCTATCGTTCACTATAAGAAAGTGAGGACTGCAGATGCTGGAGATCAGAGTTGAAAAGTGTGGCGCTGGAAAAGTATAGCAGGTCAGGCAGCATCCGAGGACTAGGAGAATCGACCTTTTGGGCATATGCCGTTCACTACAAGAAATCTGGCAGATATAAGGTATTTCTGAAGGCACCCTGATTGGAATCTCCCATCAGAAATGCAAACCGCTTCCTTAATGTAAAAAAAAAGAAGTGAAGTAACGATATCTGTTTAAACGCTATCCTTGGAAAATCAGACAAATGATCAAAATGTTACTCAAGGGGTAGTTTTAATGAGTGACTTCAAGTCTGGACACGTAGAGAGGTATGGGGAGGATATTTCAGAGTGCAGGACCTGGGGCCAAATGGAATGACCTAGACCATCTCATCAAACTAATAAGATTACTGGTATCAGTGGAAGCTAGGACTTGCCTCCAATCCTATGAGTTAATACAATAATGTTTGTAGTGTTGAGTACAAATCTTCGTTTTCACAATTGGTTCTAATTATTCTTGTTTCAAAGGCATGGGAGTAATTATTCTGTCCTATTAATCCTGTGGGCGCTATCTAATAAAATTAGTATTATACAGAATTTGGCTTGTCCAACCATTCAGTTGTGGTATTAATGGAGATGCTGCACGGTCCAAATTTAATTTCTATTGTATCAAAGCTCAGGATTATACTCTTTGGCTAAAAGTTACAAAAGCTGTACAAAAATGGAAAGGAGCTGAACAAAAATCAGACAAATCCCTTTGGAAAATTAGGGCAAATTGGATTATGTATAGCCCAAGGGTGCTCGACCTCCAAACAGTTGACTCAAATACAAGGAATGTGGGAATTCTGGGAATAGGTCCTCTTTATGCTCCACCAGCTGTTGCGTGGTATGTGGAATAAGAGACTAAAGTCAACAGGGAGGAAAACTAAAATGATTAAAATGGGAACAAAAGAAAATGCAACTTTGAATTCAGGAACATATGTTGAACAGATTGCACTGACCTTGATTTTCTTTTCCTTTGGGCTAGCACATTCTCTTTGGAATCGTTGGCTCCAACTTTCAAAGAAGCTCTCTCACTGCAGACTTTTAAGTTTTAGGTGAGTGATGAAATTATTGAGCTTTCTTGCTTTCTTGCATTTAAGGTAATTTGTTTTTAATAGTTCTTCACATATAAGGAAATATCTCAGACAATTTGCAAGTTAATAGTCAAATATAGTGAGTCGAAGCATGAGAGAGAATTGGAATAAGGTCATGCTTTGTGGAAACAAATCTAGATTAGTAAAGATATTTAGGAGCCTTTCAAAAAGGTCTTGGAATAACAATGAGATTGTGTTCTAGGATAATGTATAGACGACAGTCTAGGACAAGGAAGTAGCCACTTTGATTTGGAGAAGGAAGTATCAGAAGCCTGTTTGAAAATGTTAACGTTGGAAGTTGATGGAGTTAAGGGAAATTCTGTTTTCTTTTTCCCAGCATTTTTCTGCTTTAGCTTTTATTTGTTCTGTATTATGTTTAGCTAAAACAGATGGAATTAAAAGTTGCTCCATGTTAGTGCAATTCTAGCCAACCTCTCGAGGGTGGTTCTGAGTGGCTGGAGGTGTATAGCTGGAGAAAGTCACCTCATTCTTATATTCTCCTTTCTTCCTGTGTAAATGACATCCCTTTTGCATTTAACCCACTCTAAATGTATGCTGCTTCCTGTTAAAGTGGTGAACTTGTGTCCATGACTTGGAGACAGAGGGCTAAATACATGAAATCTTTTAAGTATAATAGCAATTATTAAGACACTTGTTGTGTAATGGCAGTCTCCCTTCCACTGGGCCACATGAAGGCCTTGGCTCAGGTGGGATCTGAGCCAAAAGGGTGTCATAACAAGATTAAAAATAAAATCAACTAAAGATGACTGAAGGAGAAAATAACTTTGTAATGTGTTGCACATGGTTGTCCAACAGATTAAAAACAGTGTTGAACTCGTGAGTAAAGGACTTATAAAGTTACTCTTGTCACTGAAGTACCTTTCAATTTCTTTACCTCTCTAGTTTAAATGAGTTAAATATCAACAGTAAATACAAATATGGCAAATGAAAACTATTTCAAGAGAGTTGGATTAGATACCATTAATGAGGAACTGGGCATGTAAAATTTTCAACAAAACCAGACATTGCTGAAGAAACTCAACAGGTCTGGCAGCATCTGTGGGAAGAAAGCGGAGTTAATGTTTCAAGTAAAGTGACGTTGAAGAAAGGTGACTGGACACAAAATGTTAACTCTATCTTCTCTCCGTAGTTGTTACCAGACCCACTGAATTTCCCCAACAATTTCTGTTTTGGTCTCAGATCTCTGGCATTCCACAATTTGCAACTTTAACCTAACATTTTGAGGGACGTGAATAAATGTACTTGTTCCGACATATGTCACCAATAGAAGATGTTGGTGAATACTTCTCTGTCTTTAAGCTTTGCCACCCACACTCAGGTAATGGATAGAATCAGATGAATGCAAAGCGTTTCTCCTGTGACACTTCCCCAAAATCAAAACAGAACTGGTCTACATTTTAAGCTCCCATACTAGCAAGCCATCTGAATGAATCAAATTGGAACATATGTATTATAGAGAGTCCCTTTTTACCCATGGACTCACTCAATTGTAGCTGTTCTGAAACTGTATTCCTGATGAAGGGCTTACATCTGAAACATTGATTCTCCTGCTCCTTGGAAGCTGCCTGACCTGCTGTGCTTTTCCAGTACTACACTCTCGACAGGGCAGTCAGAAAGGAATTATTATGGCTCAGATTTTCTTTTTGGATCGGTATCATTGGAGCACTCAAGGTTGGAGTTGCAGCTCAGGACTATGTGAAAGTCCTAGTGCAATTGTTGCATGAGATTTGGCCAAGAAGTTGAAACTTCCTGAGGGGCAATTACTAGACAACAGGAACTCTATGAATATATTGAGTCAGAACTGATCTTTTTAGAGGGTTCTGATTAGGAATCAAACCTGCTTTAGTTGACAGATAACTATTTAATTGATCTCTCCTCCTTGACTCATCACTGATTACTCCCATCCTTGACATCCAAACCCTGATATCCCATTGGACCCACCCTGATCTCCCAACCGGATTTGATTCGCTGAATCCCAATATGACCCAGGAATCACTGAACCCGTCCCCCCCAACCCCGAAGCTGACTGATCATTCTCCTCAAACCTGATAAGTCCCCTCCAGAAACCATCTGACTCCCCACGTACGAATACCCCCTGACCCAAAATGACACTCAACCCCTCAAACCTGACCTGCGTATTCGTTCACTTTGCTGCTACCATATCATCTCACCCACCTGGCACACGACCCAACCTGTCTGCAGCCTTCCCCCTCATCCACTTAACCACAAACCATTGCCCATCTCTCATTCTACCATCTTATCCTGCTGGCACCACAGCCATTTAGCCACCTGCTACCCCACCCACCTGGCACTTAACCTCCTTATTCACTTGATACCTTGCTTTGTTATTTACCTGGAACTCCACTGTCTCAACCAGCTACCATTCCAACCCCTCACCCATTGCGCATCAATACCCTCACTTGATTACACACTTTCCACTCTCGGAGATTGTAAATGTGCTTTCAGAAATTTTAAATCCTCAAATAGGACAGCTATTTTCATGAAAAAAAAGTGCATTGTTTCAACTTCTTACTGGTTTCATGGGATCTGAACTATGCTGGGTGACTTCAGCTGAGAAGGCTCTTGATTCAGAAGTTGGCATGGGAACATGTCTTCAGGTAAATGTTGTCCATTCAGGATCAGAAATAGGGTTTCCAATCCTGACCTGAAGATCTGGGTCTATATCTCGTCTGTCTGGATTTAGCCCAAGGTGAAAGAAGCTATTGCCCACGTAAATGAAATGTTGACATGGTTATGTGGTTCAACAGAAATATATGAGTAAACTCAAGCCAAACTGAAAGGAAACAGTCTAGCTGTCACAGAAAGGCTGCTGCAGAAAACTCCATCTGTGAAGGACATACTTATGATTCAATAAACTATGTGGAGTTTGCAGCAGAACTGTCACTAGAGAATGCCTACTAGCTATATTTGTCAAGGATTTGAATAATAAAGTCAGAGAGTCATAGAGTCATAGAGACATACAGCATGCAAACAGACCCTTCGCTCCAACTCATTCATTCCAACCAGATTTCCAAAATTAATCTAATCCCATTTGCCAGCACTTGGCTCATATCCCTCTAAACCCTTCCTAATCATATACCCATCCTTTAACATGTTTAATTGTACCAGCCTCCACCACTTCCTCTGGCAGCTCATTCCATACATGCACCACCATTTGCGTGAAAAAGTTGCCCTTTAGGTCCCTTTTAAATCCTTCTCCTCACCCCCTATTTAGAACTCCCCCAAACTCAGGGGAAAAAAATGTCTATTTATGCTATCCATGCCCATTAAGATTTTATAAACCTCTATAAGGTCACCCCTCAACTTCTGACACTCCAGGGAAAACAGCCCCAGCCTATTCAATCTCTCCCTATAGCTCAAACCCTCCAACCCTGGCAACATCCTTGTAAGTTTTTTTCTGAACCCTTTCAAGTTTCACAACATCCTTCCGTAGGAGGGAGAACAGAATTGCACACAGTATTCCAAAAGTGGCCTAACCAATGTCCTGTACAGCCACAACATGGGATCCCAACTCCTTTACTCAATACTCTGAACAATATAGGAAAGCATACTGCTTTATGAATGATCCCTGAGCACTTCCTAAGGACTGAGGCTTCTGTCTTTTGGGACCCATCTTATGGTGAACGCTTAATTACTCAATATGATGGCGGCTATTCCTAAATGTTTTAGCGAAAGCAACTTTTGTTGGTGGGTAGATGTGCTTTAGGTTAGTTTGTATTGTTTGTAAATCTGAAGTTAAATCATCACTGTGAAGAAAATATTAGCCTTTGATCTACTTGCAGGTTGCATTTTCCATTGTTGGTTTATTGCACTGGTGAAATTTTGCATCAAGCTCCTTTTCCAATATTTGACAAGGTCTTCAAAATTAGATTAGATTACTTACAGTGTGGAAACAGGTTCTTCGGCCCAACAAGTCCACACCGACCCGCAGCCCACCCATACCCCTACATCTACCCCTTAACTAACACTACGGGCAATTTAGCATGGCCAATTCACCTGACCTGCACATCTTTAGGACTGTGGGAGGAAACCGGAGCACCCGGAGGAAACCCACGCAGACACGGGAAGAACATGCAAACTCCACACAGTCAGTCGCCTGAGTCGGGAATTGAACCCGGGTCTCTGGTGCTGTGAGGCAGCAGTGCTAACCACTGTGCCACCGTGCCACCCATATTCTATCGGAAAGTAGATTTTAACAGCTAGTCATGTCAAATATTCTCAGATTTAAATTATGCAATCAGCTTGTGTGTTGTCTAATTCAAACAGGGTTTCTTATATTGACAGACTGAAGTCAATATAAAACAAGCTTCTTTTCCAATATTTGACAAGGTCTTCAAAATAAAATCATATGGAGCCATTAATGGTGATGATTTTCTTCTTTTGGAATACTGTGTGCATTCTGTTCTCCCTCCTACGGAAGGATGTTGTGAAACTTGAAAGGGTTCAGAAAAAAACTTACAAGGATGTTGCCAGGGTTGGAGGGTTTGAGCTATAGGGAGAGATTGAATAGGCTGGGGCTGTTTTCCCTGGAGTGTCAGAAGTTGAGGTGGGACCTTATAGAGGTTTATAAAATCTTAATGGGCATGGATAGCGTAAATAGACATTTTTTTCCCCTGAGTTGGGGGAGTCCTAAATAGGGGGTGAGGAGTACAAGAAAATATGTGGAACGAATAGTGTCACAAAGTATTATTCGAAACTGACGAACTGGAAATCAATGCAGTTTGCAACAGTCACGGAGATTAAATAGTCCTGGATGTAGGTTGAGCTGGAAAGTTCGTTTTCAGATGTTTTGTCACCACACTCGGTAACATCATCAGCGAACCTCCGGAAGAAACACTGATAGCATGGCCCGCTTTCTCTTTATGTGTTTAGGTTTCCATGGGTTTGTGATGTCATATCTTGTGGTGATGTCATTTCCTGTTATTTTTCTCAGGGGTAGTAAATGGGCAGAAATCTGGAGATGCAAATAAGATTGACTTCCAAAAAATGAAACCAGATGGATCCAACACACCACTCTTCGAAAGATTACCCAAAGTTCACAAACCAGGAGGCCCCCTTAGACCCATAGTCTCACTACCTGGAACATCAATTTACAGATTGACCAAGGAGCTCCACCAAAGACTACATCATTTAGTAGAAGACTCATGCCACTCCATCCACTCCACCCAAGAATTCCTGAAGACCATCAAAGTCACCAAGATAGAAGTGGATGAAATAATGGTCTCCTTTGACGTAACAGCCCTGTTCACATCCATCAACTTCAACCTGGTCGCTGAAACACTTAATACACAATTAGAAGAACCAAAGACACAGACACTGAACACCACCAACTTCATCAGCAAGGAAAATGTCGTCAAGCTAGTGGACCTATGCCTTACCACCCACTTCACCATCAACAACAAAACATGCAGACAAATGAATGGAACACCCATGGGATCTCCGATATCAGGATTCTTAGCAGAGGCAGTAATGCAGAGACTCAAGCAAACAGCTCTACCAATCATCCAATCCAAACTTTGGGCCTGCTACGTGGATGACATCTTTGTCATCACTAAATGAAATATATTAGAGGAAACCTTCAAGACCACCAACAATACCCTTACTGGCATAAAATTCATGAAAGAGGAGGAAAACAACAACAAACTGCCATTCCTAGATGTCATAGTAGAGCAAACAGCCAATAAGGAACTTCAAACCAGTGTCTATGGGAAAACAACATAAACTGACCAAATACTGAACCAAATACAAATACAAAAGCAATCATCCCAACACCCACAAATGAAGCTGCATTGGAACATTATTTCAAAGAGCCACCATACACTGCAGCACAGAGGAACTACACAAGAGCAGAGAAAAACCACCTATACAGTGTATTGAAAAAGAATGAGTACCCAAAGAACACAGTCCACTGATTTCACAGCAACAAACCCCAACAATCAGGCAAACCACGTCCAGAAACCCGTCATTCTCCCCTACATCAAAGACATCTTGGAAATGACTGCCAGACTACTCAGACATCTTGGCATCATGGTAGCCCACAAACCCAGCAACACACTAAAACTGCAGCTCATGAACTTGAAGGAACCTATACAGACAACAAGCTAAACTACAAAATACCTTGCAAGGACTGTAACAAACACTACATCAGACAACAGGCAGAAAACTAACCACCAGGATACATGAGCATCAACTAGCCACAAAAAGACATGACCCTCTCTCACTAGTATCCTTATATAGGAATGAGGAAGGACACCACTTCACCTGGGAAAACACATCCATACTAGGACAAGCCAAATAGAGACACGCACAAGAATTTCTAGAAGTATGGTATTCCAACCGGAACTCGATCAACAAACACATTGACTTGGATTCCATTTACCTCTCCTGAGAAAAAGAACAGGAAAGGACATCACCACAAGAAATGATGTTATCACAGGAAATGACATCACTAGCCCAAGGAAACTCAAACACATAAATAGAAAGTGGACCATGCCACCAGTGCTTCATCCGGAGACTCACTGATGATGTTACCTCGTATGGTGACGAAACAGCTGAAAATTAACCTTTCAGCTCAGTGAGCAAACCTACATCCAGAACCTTAATCTGATCTACAAATCTTCTCAAAACTTGCTAAGAATAAATAGTGTCTTTGTTACAGTAGTATAAGTAAACATTCTTCATCTGTGTGTAATCATACAACAGGGCTCTCGTGTTTGATCTTTCCTGTGCAACTTAATTTCCAGAATTAGTTACTCACTAAACAGCAAGGAAGCAGTTTAAGATTGTAATAATTTAAACTTTTACTCTTGGAAAGAGAAACAGATGGTAGGCAGCTCCTTATTCAACAGTACCTTGAAGAATGGACAATTTTTTGGATTTGTTTGTGGAATGTGGACATTGCCAGCTATTCCAGCATTTAAGACCCATTCAAAGGACCCTTTGAGGAGATGGTAACAAAATCAGAAATTGCTGGAAAAATCCAGCAGTAGAAAGAGGCATCTGTGGAGAGAGAAGCAGAGTTAACGTTTCAGGTCCAGTGATCCTTCTTCAGAACTAGGAAAAAGTTGCCATTTATGTTGAAGATAGGATGGAGGGGGGGGGTGTGTGGAGGAGTAAATGATAGGTTGAGTTGGACGCCAAAGAGAGAGAGAGGGAGAGAAAGAGAGAGAGAGAGAGAGAGAGAGACAGAGCAATATGATGCAGGAATCATTGAACCCCACCATCCCCCTCCCCCACCCCACACCCCAATGCCACCCCGAACCTGGCAGTTAATTGGGCAAACAAAGGGATGGGTGAAGATCAGCCTGGGAGATGTTGAGCTCGATTCTTAAATCTTAGACAGGACCTTCCAAACTCATGGCCAATGCTATCTAGAGGGACGAGGTCACAGATGCATGGGATACATGAGAATACCACCACTGCAAGTAAGTCTTCAAAAGTCTAGCGAGAATCTCATCTCAACATCCGGAACTTAGTAGGGAAATGTGACTTGTTGCTCTCAATGATAAGAAAGGCTTTGTTTGACTTCTCACATGACTCTCCCGGGTTTCTGGCCATTGAGGGCCAGGGAAAATTCTGCCCTATGAATCTAGTTAGGATAGGGATGCTGAGAGTAAATAGTACTCTGTGAAATGTACTTCTGGCTACGGTGAGTGGGAGAATTGGGCTAGCCCATTGATAGCTCAGAGGAGTGACATAAGGTAGGCAGTTAATAAGGTGAGTTTGGGATGATAACACTAGAAAACTCACTCCGGTTTACAGAGCAAAATCTTCCATGAAAATCTTCAATAAAAACGATAGAGTCATTGAGTTTTAGAGTCATACAGCACGGAAACAGATTCTTCAGTCCACCCAATCCATGTCAACCACGTTCGCAAACTAAACAAGTCCCACTTTTTTGCACTTGGTCTATATCGCTCCAAACCTTTCCTATTCATATTTTAAACATTGTAACACTACCTGAGTTTATAATTTTCTCTGGGAATTCATTCCATACACAAATTACAGTCTCTATCAAAAAAATTGTACCTTTGTAAAACTTTCTCCTATCACCTTAAAAATATGCCCCCTAGTTTTGAACTCTTCCACCTTGTCGTTCACCTTTTCTATGCCCCTCATAATTTTATAAACCTCAATGAGGTCACTCCACAACTTCCTATGCTCCAGTGAAAAAAGTCCCAGCCTTTCCAGTCAATTTTCATATCTGAAACCCTCCATTCCCAGAAATATCCTGGTAAATCTTTTCTGAGCCCTGTCTAATTTAATAATATCCTTCCTATAGCAGGACAATCAGGACTGTGTCCAGTACCCCAGAAGAGGCCTCACCAATGTCCTGTACAACCTCAATATGATGTCCCAACTCCGATAATATAAGGTGAGCAATGAAGACAAACTTGTTGAATTGTTGACTGTGAAGGGAGAGGATGGTGGGTTGGTCCCCATCAAAAGATTAATTTGTCCTTGATGATGTTGAGCTTCTTGAGTGTTGTTGAAGATGCATTTTTCAGCATTCTGAGAAATACTCCAACATGTGCCTTGTAGATGGCAATTGCTTTTGAGAAATCAGGAGGTGATGCACAGTTGATTATCCAGTTCCTGACCTGCTCACAATATGTATATGACTGGTATAGTTAAGATCCTGCTCAATGGTTATCTTCCATGATGTTGCTGGATGGCCAGGTTCAATCTGTGATATCTGTTCCGAGCAATTTGATCAAGCATGGCATTAGTGCAATTGAATAGACTGTATCCCAAGTGTGAAGAGGACCATGTGATGCTTCATGAATAGAAACAATTGTCATAGATTGATTGCTGAGGTCATGTGCCAGTTGTCATCATCCCCTCCAGGCCCAAAAAGAAGGTTGCTTGTTGTCCTCCCTCACCACTCCTTTGTACCTGCACCCCTGCCACACCACTAATTTCAGTTACAGAGGTGTCACTTTCTGGATTTCCCTTCATAAACTGTTTCACTAGATGTTAAGTCTTTCGAGCTTTGGTCAGCTTAGTTAGTTGGGGCTACTGAGCTATCAATGGAAAGACAAAGGAAAGAAGGTGCAGGAGGCAAGGTGAAAAAAAATTGCTAGACTTACAAAATATTTTCCAGGAAACCAAATTGCCATTATACTTTTAAATATAAATAATTATTTGTGTTGTTGTTATTATATAATAGTCAAAACTTAGCTTTCTATTGTGTGTGACATTCAATCATAATGCCTTTCACTGCTTGAACAAAATGTGTAAAAAAAAAATTAGAAAATGACACAATCTAATAAAATAGATTATGTCTTACAATGTATGGGGGAGGTGAAGACCCAGCAATATTCATTGGACTGTTAATCTCAAGTTAATGTTCAGAGACCTGGGTTCAGATCCCACTATGGCAGATGGTGGAATTTGAATTCAATGCAAATCTGATAATGACCATGAATCCATTATCGATTGTTCAGCAAAACTCATTTAGTTCACTAATGCCCTTTAGGGAAGGAAACTATCATCCTGACTTGGTCTCGACCACATGTGACTCCATACCCATAGTGATGTGGGTGACTCTTAACTCTGGAATGAGCAATGAAAGCTGGCCTATCCATGAATTAATTTTTAAAAAAGAATATCAAGGCCAATCTGACCAGTGTTGAGTTTGTATATCTGTCATGGTATCTGGCCTGTGCAATTGGACACTGGAAAGATGTGAAATGCAGTTCCTGAACTGAACACCATGTGGCACTAGCTCCCTCTATAGCTTGCCTTTCATAAAGCTGTGAGATAGCTGCCACTATTGAATAGAACAACCAACAAATTTCTCCAGTTTTTCAGCTCCTTGGGTCTGTCCTAGCCTACCTATCCAATCTAAAGTTGGCATTTTTTCCCATTCACTGTCCAACTTCTACCTTTTCTTTCTCTCGGTAAGATCACAATAACCAGAACCAAATGATTAGTTTTCATGTCGTCATTGACTTCAGTCGAATCCAGCCTTTCCTGATGCCTCCCTTCCCTCTGTGTTCTCAGAGTAAACACATACTGGCATTGCGGGTCAACCTACAGCAAGTGGACTACAGCGATTCAAGAAGGCAATTAATCACCACCTTCTCAAAGGCAAATTGGGATTGGCTATCAATGCTAGCCAACCACCAATGCCTAAGTCCCACAAATGAATAATAAAAAAAAACACACACATAACCTTACATGAGCTTCTAACAAGGAAAATGGTAGCATGTATCTTCAGATGCTGTTGCAAACTCCTTGTCTCAACACTTACTTCAATCCCCTTCACAGTTAATGTTTCAACACGAGCCACATTTTGTTCAGTGCCTGCACTCCCAGATAAATGTTTGATCCTGAACAAATCCCACATTCTTGCCAGAATTTAGCCTCTGAGATAGTTCCTACATCCTCCCCCACCTCAGTTTATCTGCCATGGAAATTCTCAATCATGCATTTATCACCTTCAATTACTCACATATCCAGTCACATGAGCTCCAAGTTTCAAACTATCCATACTTAGCCCCAGCATCACTGCCTTTCCAAAGAATATTGGCTCCCACTTCTACACTGTCACAAATTTTAAATTCTAGTTTTTACCTTTAAATCGTGACAGAATCTCATCTGCATACACTGGCCCCGATTGGTCCTACAATCTCCTCCCACGCATATTCTTCTTTTCTCTAACTATATTCCCATGTCTATGGCCACCCCTCACCACTGGTTAGTCCCTGCATTCCTACTCCACCACTGACTTCAGTGACAGAGGTGTCATTTTCTGGTTTTCCCTGTATTAACTTTCACTCCCCTTCATGTATGTCTCCTCTCTATTTGTCCACTTATTTGATCAAGCTTTGTATCAACCCTCAAAGCATCTCATTTTGTCATTCAGTGTTTATTTTCCTTTTGAGTTTTGTAATTTAACTGGATACTTTTCTGTATTAAAGGTTCTACAAAACTAAAAGCTGCTGTTGCTATTCTTTGAAATTGTAACAGTTTAAAGATTAAATGCAAGGGTTCTGATAAAAAAAGAAGAAACATGAGATTATATTAATTTTGTCTTTGGAACTTTCAGCAGAATGTTCCTGCTACTGTTCAAACTGTATGAGCACTAAACACCCTGCTGAGGAACTGAAAAAAGAGTGAATCTAATTCAAAAAAATGAGCTAATTCTTCATTTCATGTATATTAGCCAACAGCAGGTACGTGTCTGACATTGTCATCAGCTAATTAAAGAATGTTACAATCTCTCCACAGCTGCTAATGCATGATTTTAAGTGTGCAGAAAGGTTTTGAGAGTCTTTATTTTAATTATACGAAGAAAATGTGTTGTGGCAGAACTCCTCTTCAGTGTTTGCATTCAAATATTTCACTTGTTGCCTGCCATTTCAAATGTTTGATTTATTGAATTTCTTCACTTGTCTCCAGAAAATTGTACATTATCACAGTGTTCTTCAAGCATTCCATTTATCAGGGGTCTTTGCTTGTTATGTTGTGCAAGCATCATTTCAAAATTACAGCAAACATGCTAATGTCTGTTGAATTAGTGAGCAGTAATTTGATAAAAATACATTAAATGGTTGTATGATGATATCAAATAATGTAATTTTCTGGTTAATATGTCTGCCATAATCCATCAGTTATCATGAGCAGCCCTTTGTTTCCAACCAGTCATATTTCTGCAAAAGTAATCATTTGCTAATTATATTAATTCATAATATTTAATTCTATTATATAGCACTTCATAATAGTAATGTATTACAAATTAAGCTAGACAGCAAAATGTTGTATGTCTTGCTCGCATGGTTAATGTAACAATTTTCAAAGGCATTGCATCTGAGAGTATAACCTCAAAGACATCTCCGAGAGCCAATAAGTGTCATATATACGTTGGGAAATAAAGTAGTTATAATTACTTTCTTGTTGAGTTTCTAATCAAATCCGATTGATTAATCTTGAATAAATCACAATAATTAAAGATTGCCAATGCTTTTGATGCTTGATCTAGTATTGCTATTTCATGTACAAAATTATGCCATGTACTTGTCTCCTAAGACTTTTCTGTTTATTAATTTTACTTATTTCTGCTTTCCTTTTCAGTTATACAGTCATAGAATCATACAGCCTGGACATCTCCCAACTAGACATAAAAGATTTGATCATACTTTTTGAAGATCAGCAAGGATCACCTCACAACGCCAGAGACCCAGGTTCATTTCCCGCCTCAGGCGACTGATTGTGTGGAGTTTGCACGTTCTCCCCGTGTCTGCGTGGGTTTCCTCTGGGTGCTCCGGTTTCCTCCCACAGTCCAAAAGATGTGCAGGTCAGGTGAATTGGCCATGCTAAATTGCCCTTAGTGTTAGGTAAGTGGTAAATGTAGGGGTATGGGTGGGTTTCGCTTCGGCGGGTCGGTGTGGACTTGTTGGGCCGAAGGGCCTGTTTCCACACTGTAATGTAATCTAATGTAATCTAATCTAAAAAAAAACCCAGGATTTTGGTCAAGTTTAATTATTACCCAGCCTCAGAAAAACAGACTGCCTGCTCATTGACCCTTTCACTTTGGAGTATGTTGCAAATCCAAATTGGCTTTCAATTTCCTTTAATCAAAAGGTGTCAAGCTTTTTGCTTCTGAGGCACCCTCTTTTAAGGAAATGAACCCCCAGTTGCAACCACTCACTGTGTAGAAAAGTCTTTAATTTGTTGCTGACTATTTTACATCTGTGAAGTCCAGCATGAATTTGCTAAAGGCAGATTATGTTTAACTAAAGTGAT
Organism: Chiloscyllium plagiosum; assembly: GCF_004010195.1. Lineage (NCBI taxonomy): Eukaryota > Metazoa > Chordata > Chondrichthyes > Orectolobiformes > Hemiscylliidae > Chiloscyllium > Chiloscyllium plagiosum. The sequence continues at coordinate 27,223,115 of NC_057744.1, read as the reverse complement.
TGAACTTTTTAATATGGTAGTGGAGAGTGTTGATCAATATAATGCAGTTGATGTGGTGTACATGGGCTTCTAAGCAAAAACCTACAAAACATAAAGAAATCCTGACTCTGATTCATGCTCATTGGACAAGCCTAATGTTGGCAGTCCACCAACTGTTCTGATTCTAATTCTGATCGATCTACAATCACGTCAATCATTTTCTTTCTTACACATCATTTTGTTGTTTTTGGTGGACTGCTTGAATGTTTTGTCTGGACCCCCATGGGAATATGTTTCCTACATCGTATGTATAATTGCATTTTGCGTACTCTTCCATTGACTGTAAACTACTGGGATTTTCTGAGGTTGTGAACATTGCTACATAAACAGAGGCCTTTCTTTTACCTGTAAAAAATACATGCTAAGTAAGGTACCATCTGTGTTCAGAAATGTAAACTATAAATGACAGGTGAAATATGATGTAACATATTCCTGTCACCTGTATTCAACTAGAAAACGCCAGTCATAGAGTCATAGACATAGAGTCATACAACATTAAAACATACTCTTTGGTCCAACCAGTCCATGCTGATCATCATCCCAAACAAAATGTCATTTCAGGTGAAAGTTGCTCAAACAGCTACGGGTGAATAAGGAGTCAGTGAATCTCTCTTTAAGAGATCCTGCTACATTTCATTGGAATTATGCTGTCTGTCCATAAAACTGCAGCATAAAATCCTGTCTGTTACATTTGTGAAGCCTGGTATCGGTCAGTAGGAGCAGCGTGTTAATTGTGTAACGTCAGCTTGGATTAAATCACGGACAAACTATTGTCATATGCAGATTGCAATAAACATCAAAAGCCACACTCCAGATTATAGCCTATCAAATATGTATCAGTGGATCATCCCCTTATTTATTACTCACACTGAAGAACTTTGTACACTCATCTGCCCTGCAAACCTCAAGGTGTGAAGCAATTTCAAGGTAGAAGAATCAGAAAGATTTAAATAAGAAAAAGCCATTCAACCCTTCAATTCTTAACCTTTCCAAGACAGCATCCCTCATCTACAATCCTTCAATATCTCCCTTTGGGATGTAAACTTCTGAAAATGCCAGTAACTAACATCTCCAGAGGAAAAGGCTTTTTGAAGATGAATTGATTGAAAGTTCAAAATTAGATATAAGGAGAATGTTTCTCATCTTGATATCAACACAGCTGCTGTGTATCTCAATCTGGTTGATGTGGAAAATAAAGGTTAAGGAAATATTTACAATGCTGGTCACAGGTTTCTTCTTGAGCTCTCTTCCACGCAAGAAAGTCAGTAAACAGAGAATGTTGATTAAAGGTAATTGGGGAAAAAAAAATGGAACATTTATACACTTTCCTTTTATCCTGTAACTTATTTTTATAGAAGCATAGAAAATAGGAATAGCATTAGGCTATTCAGCCCTTTGAGCCTGCTTCTCCATTTAATATGATCATAGTTAATCATCCTATTCAGCACCTTGTTACTGCTTTCACCTATAAGCCTTTGATTCCTTTAACCTGAAGAACTATATCTATTTCCTACTTGAAAACGTTCAATGTTTTGGCCTCAACAACTTTTTGCGACAGAGAATTCCACAGATTCACCATTCTATGGGTGAAGAAATTTCTCTGATTCCATTAACTATAAGGAGAAAGTGAGGACTGCAGATGCTGGAGATCAGAGCTGAAAATGTGTTGCTGGAAAAGCGCAGCAGGTCAGGCAGCATCCAAGGAGCAGGAGAATCGACGTTTCAGGCATGAGCCCTTCTTCAGGAATTGACTTACTTGCCGATTTACTTCCTCCAACCTCAGTATCCAAGGCCTCAGGCACACCTTCCAGGTGAAGCAGCAGCTTACCTGCACTTCTCTCAACTCATTTATTTCATTCACTGCTCAGAATGTGGTCTCCTGTATATCGGGGGAGATGAAACACAGATTTGATGACCGCTTTGCTGAACACCTACACTCTGTCTGTAAAACATGACCCAGAGTTTCCCACTGCCTCCACTTCAACACACCACTGTGTTCCTACACCAACATTTCTGTCCCAGATCTGTTGCAGTGTTCCTTAACGCAAGTTCAAAGAACAACACTTCATTTTCCACTTGGGGATTCTGTTTACTCTCTGCTCATTCCTGAAGAAGGGCCTGTGCCCGAAACGTCGAATCTCCTGTTCCCTGGATGCTGCCTGACCTGCTGTGCTGTTCCAGCAATAAAGTTTCAACTTTGATCTCCAGCATCTGCAGACCTCACTTTCTCCCTGTACAATTGAAGTAAATCAGCTGGAATAAACTGCTTCAGTAGGTGCTGGAAACTGGTTCAAAAGTAAATTTCGAAAGAAAATTGAATATATGGCTAAAAGTGAAAATGTGTTGCTGGAAAAGCGCAGCAGGTCAGGCAGCATCCAGGGAACAGGAGAATCGACGTTTTGGCCATAAGCCCTTCTTCAGGAAACATATGTCTAAAGGGTAAAACATTGAAGTGTTATCGGGACAGTGCCGGAGAATGACTCGTTTAAATATCGGGCACATTCATGATGAGACCAGTGGCCTGTTTTCACACCGAATGGTTCTAAGATTTTCAACAGTTGTAGTTTTTGATGACAGCTGATTTAAAAAATGGAACAATCAATGGGCTGCAGTGTACGATTGTGGTGTTTCCTTTCGCAATTATTTTATTTCAACTACCTCATTTAGCATGGTAAAACCATTTTTTGTCAAATACCTGGACTCTCATTCGCTCTCATTAAAATGCTGCAGTACGATAATGAAATGCAGTCATTAGCTGATTAACTGACCAGTGATTACTCTGTAAGTATTGAATGCACTCTACCTGAAAATTATCTCCTGTGCTTCATTGATTTACCAATGCTTTGCTATTCCTACCTGAGGAACTAATACATTTCTTCTTTGATTTCCTGTTGACTGCTTTGGCAATTTAAGTGCATTGCAATTATTTGTATCTGCAAAATTGGGTGAAGTAATTTCCGACATGAGACTGCAAAAGAGTTGAAATGACTTCAAGACAGGATTTACACCGAGATGTTTTGAAGCAACTGCCTGATAATGAGTAGGGTTAGCTGCTATTAAATACACAACAGATACTTTTATATCATGTTGGCTTTGGGATAGATTCAAAGAGATGCTTGAAGACTTGCTACGGCAAGAAAATTTTCAAATAAGTTCTGATCCAGTATAATTAGACTAAACCATGGCACTGATAATATGCTCGCAGCATTGTTCAGAATAAGGATGCAGTGTGTATCATACTGAGCACACTTGGTGTGTGAACAGGTCTTGTGTGCTGGGGTCACGATAAGGTCAAAATTTGTAATGCCAACAAAACCATTTAAGAAGGCAAGTGAAGCAGAGTTTAGGGTCATGAGTGCAAACTGAACAGAGGTTTTCTGCAAAGCTGTCCCCCAATATAGATTTACCCAGTGTAGAGGGGACCACAGTATTCACATTTTAATTCACAGAGTTAATAGAGTCATAGAGATGTACAGCATGGAAACAAACCCTTCGGTCCAAATCGTCCATGCCGACCAGATATCCCAACCCAATCTAGTCCCACCTACCCTTCCAAACCCTTCCTATTCATATACCCATCCAGATGCCTTTTAAATGGTGCAATTGTAACAGCCTCCACCACTTCCTCTGGCAGCCCATTCCACACACGCATCACTCTCTGCGTGGAAAAGTTGCCCCTTAGGTCTCTTTTATATCTTTCCCCTCTCACCCTAAACCTATGCCCTGCAGTTCTGGACTCCCCTGCCTCAGGGAAAAGACTTTGTCTATTTACCCTATCCATATCCCTTATGATTTTATAAACCTCCATAAGGTTACCCCTCAACCTCTGACACTTCAGGGAAAACAGCCCCAGCCTGTTCAACCTCTCCTTATAGCTCAAATCCTTCAACTCTGGCAACATCCTTGTAAATCTTTTCTGTACCCTTTCAAGTTTCACAACATCTTCTGATAGGAAGGAGACCAGAATTGCATGCAGTATTCCAAAAGTGGCCTAACCAATGTCCTGTACTCAGTACTCTGACCGATAAAGGAAAGCATACCAAATGTTTCTTAACTATCCTATCTACCTGCGACTCTACTTTCAAGGAGCTATGAACCTGCATCCCAAGGTCTCTTTGTTCAGCAACGCTCCCTAGGACCTTACCATTAAGTGTATATGTCCTGCTAAGATTTGTTTTCCCAAAATGCAGCACCTTGCAATTATCTAAAGTAAACTCCATCTGCCAGTCCCCACTCCTCAGCCCATTGGCTCACCTGATCAAGATCCCGTTGTAATTCGTGGTAACCTTCTTTATTGTCCACTGCACCTCCAATTTTGGTGTAATCTGCAAACTTACTAACCTTACCTCTTAATCTCATATCCAAATCATTTCTATAAATGACAAAAAGTAGTGGACCCAACCCCAATTCTTGTGGCACTCCACTGATCACAGGCCTCCAATCTGAAAAACAACCCTTCAGCACCACCCTCTGTCTTCTACCTTTGAGCCAGTTTTGTATCCAAATGGCTAGTTCTCCCTATATTCCATGAGATCTGACCTTGCTAATCAGTCTCCCATGTGGATCCTTGTTGAACGCCTTACTGAAGTCCATATAGATCACATCTACTGCTCTGCCCTCATCAATCCTCTTTGTTACTTCTTCAAAACCTCTATCAAGTTTGTGCGACACGATTTCCCACGCACAAAACCATGCTGACTATCCCTAATTAGGCCTTGCTTTTCCAAATACATAGAACATAGAACATAGAACATTACAGCGCAGTACAGGCCCTTTGGCCCTCGATGTTGCGCCGACCTGTCATACCAATCTGAAGCCCATCTAACCGACACTATTCCATGTATATCCTGTCCCTCAGGATTCCCTCCAACAACTTGCCCAGCACCGACATCACGCTCACTGGTCTATAGTTCCCTGGCTTGTCTTTACCACCTTTCGTAAGCAGTGGTACCATGTTAGCCAACCTCCAGTCTTTCGGCACCTCACTTGTAAGTATCAATGACACAAATATCTCAGCAAGAGGCCCAGCAATCACTTCCCTAGATTTCTAGGGTAACCTGATCAGGTCCTGGGGAATTTATCCACTTTTATGCATTGCAAGACATCCAGCACTTCTTCCGCTGTAATTTGATATTTTTCAAGATGTCACCATCTATTTCCCGCCATTCTTTAACTTTTGTGTCCTTTTCCACAGTAAACACTGATGCAAAATACTCATTTAATATCTCCCCCATCTCCTGCAGCTCTACACAAAGGCCGCCTTGCTGATCTTTGAGGGGCCCTATTCTCTTCCTAGTTACCCTTTTGTCCTTAATGTATTTGTAAAAACCCTTTGGACAACTCTATTTGTCAAAATTATCTCATGTCCCCTTTTTGCCCTCCTGATTTCCTTCTTGAGTATACTCCTACTGCCTTTATACTCTTTTAAGGATTCACTCGATCTATCCTGTTTATACCTGACATATGCTCCCTTCTTTTTCTTAACCAAACCCTCAATTTCTTTTGTCACCTAGCATTCTCTATACCTACCATCCTTTCCTTTCACCCCAACAGGAATATACAGTCTCCGCACTCTTGTTATCTCATTTCTGAAGGCTTCCCATTTTCCAGCCTTCCCTTTACATGCGAACATCAGCCCCAATCAGCTTTTGAAACCTCTTGCCTATTCCCGTCAAAATTAGCCTTCCTCTATTTTAGAACTTTAAATCTGGTCTATCATCTTTGTGTCACATTCTCATAGTTCTATTCACAGCCTATTGCAGTGTTCCAGTGATGCTCAATGAAACCTTGAGGAACAACACCTCATCTACCAATTAGATATTGACAGCCTTGTGAACTTAATACTGACTGAAACAATTTCACATCCTGAACTCCAGCTCCCCTTGCAGTCTGTGCTTTTTTTTTAAAAGCCGTCTGCCCTCCTGAATCTTATTTACATGTTTTAGCTTTCGGACAGCTGTTCATTATTCTGCCATTCACACTCATTCAGCACAAATGTTTTTTGTCACTACTGCAACCCATCACCACTTCCTGTGTGCCATTACATATTTGTAATTTAGTATCTCCCATCCTCAACCCTCTCAGAGAACCTCCCTTTTGTTTGTCTTCTCTTAATTCCTTCCCTGTCCATGAAATGAAGGTCAGAAGTCACACAGCACCAGGTTACAGTCCAACAGATTTATTTGAAAACGCAAGCTTTCAGAGTACTGCTCCTTTGTTTGGTGAAGTTCTCCACATCATGAAATGAAACCCATTGGATTTCTATCTTCCTTTAATTCTGAAGAAGGGTCATACTTTTTTCAAAATCACTGAATCACAGAAAAGTTATGGCATGGAAAGAGACCAATCTCCTTTTTTTTCACAAAACCTTGCACATAATTTTTATCCAAATAGTCATCTCAAGCCCTCTTGACTGCCTCAATTGAACTTGTCTCCACCACACTTCCAGATAGTGCATTGCATAGCCTGAATACTCACCGCGTGACTAATGGTTTCCTCACTTCACCCTTGCTTCTTTTGTAGATCACTTTAAACCTAAGCCCCCTTGTTCTTGTTCTGTTTTGAATGTTAGCAATGTTTCCCTCTCTGCAGATGTCACCAAAGCTGCTGAATATTTCTGCTTTATTTTACTTGAAGATTCTTTGCTTTCAAAGGCAGCATGGTGGCTGAGTGGTTAGTGCTGCTGCCTCATAGTGCCAGGGACCTGGATTTGATACCAGCCTCAGGCAACTATCTATGTGGATTTTGCACATTCTGTGTCTGTGTGGGTTTCTTCTGGGTGCTCTGGTTTCCTCCCAAAGTCCAAAGTTGTACAGGCTCGGTGGATTGGCCATGTTAAATTGCTGATAGTGCTCAGGGATTTGTGGGCTAGGTAGATTAGCCATGGGAAATGAAGGGAAGGTGGGTGGGATATCCTTTCGAGGGTTGTATTGGCCGAAAGGCCTGCTTCTACACCGAAGGGATTCTATGGTTTACTGGTTTCAATGATGACTGTAATTTTCTTCAAAATTGCTGGGTAATTACACAGAACCATACGTCCTAAGATTTTTTTTTTGCAGCTACTTTTCTGACTGCAGAATCAGAGGTCAGGGTAATGTAAACATTCTCATTTTTGTTGTTGTCCTTAAATGAAACTTCATCCTTCATGGCTTTAAAGTGCCCATGCTTTGTAATCTCATCCAGCCTCACAAACCTTTTAAAACTCAGTGGTCCTCCATCATAGACATTTCTCACTTCCATCACTCCAACATTGGTAGCTGTTTCTAAGATATTACAGCAAAAATCTCTACTTTTCCACCGCTTTTTCCTCCTGCAAGATACTGCTGAAGTTATTTCATAGTCAAACCGTCCTGTTCATCTTTCATAACGTCGTCTTCTTTTGTTCCGTATCAGTTTCTGTTTTTAATGCTCCTGTGAAATACATTGGGATGATTAATGGGCGGCACAGTGGCTTAGTGGTTAGCACTGCTGCCTCACAGCACCAGGGTCCTGGGTTTGATTCCCGCCTGTCTGTGTGGAGTTTGCTCATTCTCCCTATGTCTGTGCAGGTTTCCTCCGGGTGCTCTGGTTTTCTCCCACAATCCAAAGTTCAGGTGAATTGGCCATGCTAAATTGCCCACAGTGTTAGGTGCTGAAAATGTGATTCTCCTGTTCCCTGGATGCTGCCTGACCTGCTGCGCTTTTCCAGCAACACATTTTCAGCTCTGATCTCCAGCATCTGCAGACCTCACTTTCTCCACAGTGTTAGGTGGGTTAGTTAGGGGTAAATATAGGGTAGGGGAATGGGGCTTGGTGGGTTTCTCTTCAGAGGGGCGGTGTGGACTTGTTGGGCCGAAGAGCCTGTTTCCACACTGTAGAGAATCTAATTTAATTCACTGCATTAAAGGCACTATATGAATGGAAATGAATACTAGGAGAGCATTTCTGTTCCACGCACATGAAAAACAGTTGCAAATTTTTAGATCTGAGATTCAAAGGGCAAAGAAAATAGTTTTTTTTAAATTAACCCGTTCAGAGAGGTTATGACCCAGGAGGGACCTGAACATCCCAGTGCCAGAGTCGTAGGGAATGCCAATGATTTTGCACTTGATGGTAAAGCTAGTCTGGCAGTTGAGTTTTTCACTCATGTGTCACATTGGACATTTGGCTTGAATCACTGGCCAAAGACATTTTGGGAGAAGTTAAACAAAATGTTGCAAATTTGAAATCTCTCAGCTGCGAGGAAATTTCTAACAGCTGGTAGAACACAGCATTAGTGAATCAACTGGAATCGGTTCAGTGGTAATTCACTTGTCTCCTTCCATCATTTCAAAGGAATGACTGGCCAAGCAGGGAATATTTGTTTTTTGGATCAGCAGCTTTTCAGGTTTTGAAAAGTATTTTCAAAACTACTTGTTGTCCTTTGATGTGATTAATATTCTATTTCATCAGTACTTCTTGGTTATCAGCTGATTACTTTGTACAATTATTGCTGTTTTTAGTGTTTATTTTTTTCCATTAAAGTAATGTTGTCGCTGATCATCAGTATTACCTTGATGACTCTCTGTTGTCAGTACATGTGCTGTAGTATGTTATTATCAAAGAATAGAACCGCACGTGTGTAATACTTATGGTTCCTGCTGCCCAATAATTTCTCAAAACGCTTAGGATAAAATTATTTCTGGATTTCAAAATATTCCAGATTATAAAATACTGATAGAATGTCTAACCTCAAGTGTGTGAACCAGAAATAAATAAAATAGGTACACCTATTTATTGAAACATGAAACAGTGACAAGACATTTAAAAGGAGGATTAAAAGTCGTTCTAACTCAGTAAATACTGACTCATATGAACATACATATGAACATCTGAATTAGGAACAGGAGTCAGCCTTTGACTCCTCAAGCACGCCCTACCATTCAAAAAAATCATTGCTGATCCATTAATGTACATTCCCTGATCATCTTTCACTCCTTTGCTATCAAGAATTTGTGGGTGGCATGGTGGCACAATGGTTAGCACTGTTGCCTCACAGTGCCAGAGACCTGGGTTCAACTCTCTGTGTGGAGATTGCACATTCTCCCTGTGTCTGCATGGGTTTCCTCCCACAATCCAAAGATGTGCAGGTTAGGCGAATTGGCCATGCTAAATTGTCCATAGTGTTAGGTGAAGGGGTAAATGTAGGGGAATGGGTCTGGGTGGTTGCACTTCGGCAGGTCAGTGTGGACTTGTTGGGCCGAAGGGCCTGTTTCCATGCTGTAAGTAATCCATATTTATCACACTTTGCCACAAAAATAATTAAAGACATTTCTTCCAATGCCATTGAGGCAAATTGATTCAGAAGTGCATGATTCTTTGTGAAATTCTTTTTTTCCCTTTATCAGTGTCTCAAATGGGCTACCCCTTCTACATTCCAATTCCAGGATTTGACTCAGTGACACTCAAGGAACAGTGATATATTTCCAAATCAGGATGGTGAATGGCTTGAACCAGAACTTGTGGATGACATGTTAGCATGTAATCCCTGTTCTTGTGCTTCTCATTGGAAATAGTTGTATGTTTCGAAAGTCTTTTCTAAAGATAATTTCTGGTGAATTCCTGCAGTGCATCTTATAGATAGTACACATTGCTGCTCCTGAGCATTGGTGGTGAAGGAGTGGATGTGGCATTTTTACCCCTGATATGTCAAGCTTTTTGAACTTTGTTGGAGCTGCACTCATGCAGTCAAGTGAGGAATATTCCCACATTGGTCTATTTCCTGTAATGTTCTAATATTTGATTTGCTCTTATAACCACTGAATTTAAATGATGAGTTCAGTTCAGTTTCTGGTCAATGGTAACAATCAAGATATTGATAAGGTGGGATTCACTGAAGGTGCTTGAATGTAAAGGGATGATGTTTAAATTCTCTTTTTTGGAGATGGTCATTCCCTGGCACTTGTGTGGCATGAATATTACTTATTAATATTACATTGACTAATAGATTTAAAGTTTTTCCTATGACTGATGTTAAGCTAACCAACCAATAATTAACTGCATTCTGACTCCCTCCCTTTTCGAATAAAAGAGTTACATTTATTATTTTCCAAAGAGAACTTTTCCTGAATCTTTGGAATTTTGAAAAATTGAAAGCAACATTTCAATTATCTCACTAGTCACTTATTTTACAACCACATGAAGAAGTTTATCAGGACCCATGGATGTAAAGTCACAGTGTTAACAATTTGTTCAGTAGCACTTCCTTAGTGAATGTAATTTACTTAAATTTTCTGGTTTATTGTTCTTTCAGGATTGTTGATTTTGCCACACTGATGCAAAATATCTGTTTAAATTATTTGTCATCTCTTATTTTCACTTATTTATTCCTCAGGCTCACTTTCTATTGGGCAATATCATTCATTTTTTAACTCTTTAATTGTCATAATATTTATAAAAACTCTCACTATTAATTTTCATATTTCTAGCTAGCATTCTCTTCTACTTTCATTTTTTGCCTCCTTTATACTTCTAGACATGCTTTTGTTTTCAAAATATTTTGTCCATCTTTGCACAATTATATGTTCTTTCTTTCTGACTTTATGATTCCCCTTTATGTAATAGCTGATCATTTTTCATAATTCCTCTTTGTTTCCCTTATTTTCTTTTTCAATTCTCTTATGAATATTTTTTATTCAGCTTGGTTTTCAATTGTATTTTCTACCTGGCACCTGTAATGTATACACTTTCCTTCTCAATTTCAAACTCCATTTTTGGTCCATGACAATTAATTGATCATCATATCTTTCAGTGTTTGAGGGAAATTGCTGTCTCAGAGTGTATGACAGATCATCAGTTCTGTGATTGGAATAATCATACCACAGTGTTAATTACGTGTCGGAACCATCTTTTCTTTGAAAGCAGTGATTTTTCAGCTACAGTATCAACCACAACCTTGGATCCAGTCAACCTTATTGAAGTTGCTCTTCATCAGTTAATTGCCTTTTCATTGATTCTCAGATCATGGTAAGAATTAACTTCAGGATTAACAGTCCCCTACTCACCATGCAGACAACAACTATGAGCCTGTTGAGCAGTTTGTGAGATGACGCCAGTAAAAAGAGCATGAGTGTGACTTTCATGAAAAATATCTGAAAGAGAGGGTCATTTCATTTGTTGGTTTGGAATGACTAAATGAATCCGTCAACACCAGATTCACTTCAAGCATTAAAGAGTTTGTTGTTTCACAGCAATGAGGAAACACTGCCTGGGCAGTCCAGGGACATCTCCAATAAACAACCTGAAACATACAGTTTTTATATATTTACTTTAGGAGGTAGTGAGATCTTCAGATGTGGAGAAGTCAGAGTCAATAAAATGTGCCGCTGAAAAAGCACAGCAGGTTAGGCAGCATTGAGGGAGCAAGAGAGTCAAAGTTTCAAGCTTGACCCTTCATTTGGACTAACTTAGCCTACCTTGGCTATTACAACCAATCCCATTAATTAATTACATTTCCATCCAATCAGGTTCATCATGTGACTGTGTGGTCAATCTATGCAGAGCTGGAGATCATCCCATGATCTCAAGACACTTACCAGTCCCACTTATCAACGGACCTTCAAAATGCATCTTCTTCAACCACATTCTAGACAGCAATCCTTGCTGACAGGAGAGGGTCTTTGAATGAATATCCATAGGAATGCAGTTAAATCCCATCGTGTCTATTTACTTAAAAACTCCATTTGTATATGGATCATGTGGCTACAATTATGAGTGCAGCCCTCTGCAACTTCTTTGCAGATTTGTTCCTTTACATCCTTTCCACTAGTTGGTGGCCGATATACTATAGCAAGCAATACAACTGTATGCTTGTGCCAGTTGTGTGCAACTCTGGAGGAAGAAATCACAGGAACTTAAAAGAATAGAAGACTGATTTTCAGACAGCAATTTTTTTTAATCATTCAGTTAATTATCTTTTGAAAACTTTGATAGCATTTGCCTCCATTACGTTTGATTAAAATTTTGATTACTTGTCGCAATATCTCCTTTCATGGCTTGGTTGGATCAAATTGCATCCCCTTGCACTCCCATATAATGCTAAAATGTTCTTTCTATCATGTTAAAGTAAATGCATAACTGCAAATTGTTCCTGATGCTGTTGTCTTTCAAATCAATAAGGATGCAAGGACACTGGCAGAGAATGCTGCTTTTCAGTTTCTATTTAACTTGAACATTTTGTTTGGGTGAGATGTTGTGTAAGTTATTTGAGAAATTTCATGCTGTGACTAAATTACTAAAAGATCAATTAAGGTAAATGCCAGCCCTGTGGTCTTTCTGTAACTGATCTCCCTTGCTCTGATTTTCTCAGTTCTTTCCAGTCAATGTTATCCTTGATTGGGTTGGATGAGTGATCTGGGTTGGAGGGAATTGTAATGTTTATTTTAGTGCTGTACTCACAGGCACTGGTAACTTAGATCTATTTTTCTAATCAACCTCTTCGGAGATGTTACTGTACACATTTGGAGCAGGTAAGACCTGAAACATGGCCTCATGGTCTGGGATTAGGGACACAACCACTGTGCCACAAGAGAGCCTCGTATCTTAAATATAGACTGATTTCTCTCACTGCAAAGCTCAAGTTGCATTTATTAGAGTCGTCCAGCAACAGGTCCATCATCATTACAAGCAGTCCCTCAAAATGAGTAGGACACTTGGACTGAACACCACTGGTGGAAAGAACCTTTTCATGTGGGGTCTTTTAATGTGATGGACTGGTGTGCTGCAGATACCACTCTGTTCTGGTTAACCAGAAAACTTTTTTTCTTAGTTTAACCACGTCCTATAATGCATTAGGAAGCCTTGAAGCTTAACAATTAACTTGCCCGATTACACTATAGCTAGGAAGACCTAGAGCAAGACTTAAATCTGGAGCTCTTGGGTCAGGAACATATTTTACTGCACCACCTCCTCTATATCTATTAGTCTACCTATAATATGGATGAAGAAATATTCTAAAACCAGGTTTCACAAATTCAAGTTAGTTTTTAATAAATCTAATAAGGAATAATGAGAAACATACTTGACAGAGAGTGGACCTCTTTGCCACAGAAAATACTTGAAGCAAAGCTTGCATATAACACAGGGAAGGCTAGAGGAGAATATGAGTGAAAAGTGAATGCAAATATGAGCTGAAAGGTTGAGAACAGGCAAGGGCAATGGAAGGAAAATCATGTGAAGTATAAATATCAGCATAAACCAGTTGCACCCAGTGGTCTGTCGCTACATTTGAAATCCTGTGCTATGGTACTTCATTGTCAAAGTGCTAGACCATGAAGTCAACAGTGAACATATCTATAATTTATATGCTAGCACTGTTCTGAATTCAATTGCTAGACAACACATATTGAAGAAGTGCCTGAGGTAAAATTTGCGTACTTATGTCAGGAAATTAGAATTGAAACTAAGGACTCCTAAGTAGACATTAAATTGGTTAATAGGGTAAATCTTTCCAAGACTGCACCGAGTTGTCCTTACCAGAATAAATGTGAATAAATATCCTTAGCAAGAAGCAGATCTATTGACAACGATAATAAATGAATCAACAAATACACAGAGGAATCTCAGAGTGTGCTAGAAATCCTAATACATATCGGCAGCTGTTTCAAAGCAATTGCAAACTAACTGTGGAATGTCCTGACCACAGCATAATTTTTCTATCAATCAGCTAACCAGAGCTCCTTCCTTCCAAATCAATGTTGACACTTAGAGTGAAGCTGTGGGGATACTGGTACTTTTTGATAGTCAGGAGTGAACTGAGTGAAAACATGATATCCTCAGTCCTCTGACCACTCAAACACTTGTGTGAAACCTTGCATGGACTAAACAAATGTTACTGTTATTTCTGAAATACTCATGGTTAAATCTGAAAATTAAATGATAGATAAAGCGACAATTATTTCCAGGAAAATTGTGACAAATAGCATCATAAAATTACATAATATAGGAGAGTCCTTTTGATCCAATGAGTCTATACCAACTAAACAACTTTACATCTGCACTAGACCCATGTTTCAGCTCTAAGCCCATAACCTTGAATGTTATAGAACTTCAAGTGCTCACTCAGGTACTTTTATAAAAGTTTGTGAAATTACCAAACCCATTACCCTCCCAGGCAATGCACTGCAGACCTTTAACATCTTCTGAATAAAAAATGTCTCCCTCAAGTCCCACCTAAACCTTTTGCCTTTCACCTTAAAATGATGTCCTCCATCCCAGAATCCATCCTGGTGAATCTCTTCTGCACCCCTCCAGTGAAATCATGTCTTTCCTGTTAATATGGTCACCAGAGCTGCAGACTATTCCAGCTGTGACCTAACCAAAGTCATATACAGCTTTAACATTGCCTTCCTGTTCTTATAAGACATGTTTATTTTTGTAAAGTACTATAAATTTTAATGGAATAGCATATAATTGGATCTGTATAAAGCAAGAGAAATGCAGAGAACCAATTATATGCTATTCCATTAAAAATTATAGGACACTACAAAAATAAACATGTCTTACAAGATCCCCATTGTTATGTTCAATTCCTTCTTTTCAGAACCATTTACATCTGAACTATTATTTCACTATTTTTTGTTTCTCAATTCAGGAAAGATTAATTTTCCCCAATTTACAACCAATTCTCTGTTTTTGAGACCCCCAGTGCATCTGCGATCTTAGGGGGTTGTGAACCTTTCTGAGACAGAAACAGTCATATGTTCAGCCAGAGACATTTTGAATTAGGTTAAGCTGTCAAGTATGGATTCTTAATTATACCTTCCAAGGAGACTCCCTTTAAAAGTACATATCTTTATGGTAATCCCAAATTAACAAATAAAAACCCACAATTTTCATACATTATAATGGAGAGAATTGGTTGTCTTTTTGAAGGCAGGTTGTCATCCTTACATAAGATGCAGTGTGTGAAATTTCCAGAATGGTTTGGGTTAGAGTTAGGGTTAGAGTTACTCAAGGCGTGTAATCTAGGTGACTCCACTACTCAATTAGCAAGGGAGCACAGTCAGCATGAACATAAGCTTTCAATGAATGAGGCAAAGGCTGAGTAGTTAGGTTTACAATGGAAATTTAGTGCAGAGATGAAAAGTGGTATTAAGTAGGTTTCACTGCAAAAAATAAAGGCACCAAAGTAAAAGGTGGCTAGCAGAGGATATAAGGCACAGAAGAAGTGAGACCAGTGGCAGAGTAGCATCACAAACTGCCATGTGACATAAACGTAGGCAGAACAGTTGATAGGTGAACACGATTGGTGAATTTTTTTGTCTTTTAAAAAAAACTTCAATTCGTGTTTAACACTCTAGTGTTTTTCATCACTCTTTTCTTAAAAATAACTTAAATATTAGATTTTTTTTCTTTTTAACTACAATGAAGTGTAAAGAGCAGGGATTCGAGAGTAAGGAATTGATAAACTTAATAAACTTTGACATTGATTGCAGGATGGGTGATGTGCTGCTGCTGCAGTAAGTGGGACCTGTTGGACACAAAGGTAATCCAAGGCAAGCCCATCTGTTATAGGTGCTTGCAACAAGAGGAACTTTGGATCCAAGCTGCGATGCTGGATTCTGAGCTACAGACACTGTTCCACTTCAGGGAGGGGGAGAGCTGCCTGGAAACTTTGCTTCAGGAGATGGTCGCAGCCCACAAACTTCAAATTCATATTTTGTGTGTGATCAGAGACAGTGAGTGTGCCTGCAGAAAAGGGCACCCAGGGATAGCATTTAAGGAGCCGTCATTCCAGCAATTGCCCAATTAGAAGATTCTTAGAAACAGAGTGGATGAGAATAGAGACTGCAAGCAAGATGACTAAACTGTTAACTGCAATGAGGTACAAAGAGTCAATCTAGTGAGTGATGGTAGGAATAGGGACTAGATTAGATTAGATTACATTACAGTGTGGAAACAGGCCCTTCGGCCCAACAAGTCCACACTGACCTGCCGAAGCCCAACCCACCCATACCCCTACATTTACCCCTTACCTAACACTACGGGCAATTTAGCATGGCCAATTCACCTGGCCTGCACATCTTTGGACTGTGGGAGGAAACCGGAGCACCCGGAGGAAACCCACGCAGACACGGGGAGAACGTGCAAACTCCACACAGTCAGTCGCCTGAGGCGGGAATTGAACCCGGGTCTCTGGCACTGTGAGGCAGCAGTGCTAACCACTGTGCCACCGTGCCGCCTACTAGTTTATTTTGGGGGATAGATACTGGTCTCTGCAGCTTGAGCTCAAATTCCAAAGGCTGTGTTGGTTACCAAGCTTTCAACTTGTCAACCTGTGTGTTGGCAATTTCAGATCAAATATTGTTGTAGAAACCAACCAACCTTTACCTTTAGGTTCATGTTTAATTCAATGCAAGTTAAGAACATTCTGTGAATGTATTCACCTTTCTACAAGTGATTTTTTAAATTCCTGAGCTTTCTATAGTAAATGCTTGACAACAATGCGAATCAGATTGATCTGTGAACTACAGAATTTGTTCTGAAAACTATTCCCTTCAGTTATCTATGTACACAGTGAAAAGGATGCACACCAAACATTGCTAACTATTAAACAACAATGACCTTGTGCTAGGAGGCAAAACCCCTGTGATTAAGTATCACTTATAAATTGAAACCATTTCTTCTGGGATAGGTCACAAGTCAACTCATTGCATAGATTTCTGGCATTCTGCTCCAGGCATGAAATATTTCCTAGCCTTAAGGTTAGAAGCTGGAGAATCAGTACCAATAATAACTTTTTAAAAATGTGATCGACAGCTGTTAACAACAAATTTGTGTTTCAATGTTAACCCTACTGGGGTTGAAATTTCATTGAAATCTTAACTGTTTAATTTTTTCCTGTATCAAAAGATTAATTTAAACCACTGGTCACCTAAAGTCCTTAAACAAGTCCTTCATTAGCATCCTAGGGACCAGCTGCAATGTCTAAAACACTGTTGGAGACCAATGAAGCTTGCAGAAGCTATGATCACCTCACAGTAAAAAGCAGTGTTTTCTTCCTAAGAGATACTTCAAGCTAGCAAAAAAAAATAGAACTGTGCCCTTCAGAAGGTTAGCAATCAAAACAGGATTTAAGGATATTAAGCATGGCAAATGTTCAGTTCAAAGGTCAGGGAATCTCATCAAATGAGATGGTTTCTTGAACATTGGACCAGAACTGGGCTAGTTTGAGTGTATGGTACATTATTGCATTTCTGATTAAATAAGTGATGAACAATATGGTTTTGCTCATTCCCTCAATGCACACAGTCAGCATATGATATCATTTCCCTGCTATTATTTGACATTCTGGAAATGAGTGTCAAACATTTAAGCTTAGCTCTTATCCATTTCATATTGGTCCTCAAAGATATCAATAAAGCTGTTGTCATTATGACATCCATTTTACAAAACAGACGTGACCCCACAGCAGCAAGGTTAATGTGACCCATTCATCGATTGTGATGGAATCCATTTGTAAAGGACCATGACCCGGAAGTGATGTTGAAGTATGAAGGCTTAATGTAAGATTGTGAAATTGTTTGCAGAGGAGAAAATGCGAGCCTATTTACTTTAAATATTGATTCAAATAAATCAGATGCAACAAATTCGTACAACCACCTCAAATGTATCTATGTTGCAAAACAAGAGGGTAGTATCAGCAAAGAGAAAACAACCCATTTGGGGAGAGAGAATTTAGCATTTCAGGTCTGTCATCGTTAGGAACTCGGAAAAATTAGAGACCTAATAATGTTTAATCAATGGGGGGAGTGGAAGAAGTACCATGGGAAGGTTTGCAATTGAATGGGAAACAGGAGAGATTAAATGACAGAAATGATCATCCTCCAAGGCCAAAGTGAGGTGCTTTTATGGCACGGCTGTAGCCTCCTTACTTCTGAGCTAGATAGTCGAGAGTGTGGTGCTGGAAAAGCACAGCAAGTTAGGCAGCATCTGAGGAGCAGGAGAATTGGCGTTTTGGGCAAAAGCCCTTCATCAGGAATTCTGAGCTGAGTGAATCTGGGTTCCAACTCTATGACTCTATGTCCTCCCGCTTTCTGACATGTGTAATAATATCTCTGACCAGGATAGTCAAAAAATAATTATTTTAGGGTTTTAACCTCCAACAACCTCCAACTGTTTCATGTGTCGATCCAATTCTGCATGGAATTCTGCATGCCTTTCAGAATGGCAGGCGGTGACCAGTGGTGTGCCGCAGGGATCAGTCCTGGGACCACAGCTTTTTACAATGTACATTAATGATATAGATGAAGGTATTAAAAGTAATATTAGCAAATTTGCTGATGACACAAAGCTGGGTGGCAGGGTGAAATGTGAGGAGGATGTTAGGAGAATACAGGGTGATCTGAGCTGAAAATGTGTTGCTGGAAAAGCGCAGCAGGTCAGGCAGCATCCAAGGAACAGGAG
>NC_057744.1:27149729-27204646 GCF_004010195.1 Chiloscyllium plagiosum | reverse complement strand
TTTTCCAGCAACACATTTTCAGCTCTGATCTCCAGCATCTGCAGTCCTCACTTTCTCCTACAGGGTGACCTGGACAGGCTAGGTGAGTGGACAGATGCATGGCAGATGCAGTTTAATGTGGATAAGTGTGTGGTTATCCACTTTGGTGGCAAGAACAGGAAGGAGATTACTACCTAAATGGAGTCAAGTTAGGTAAAGGGACAGTACAATGAGATCTAGGTGTTCTTGTACATCAGTCAATGAAAGTAAGCATGCAGGTGCAGCAGGTAGTGAAGAACGCTTATAGCATGCTGGCTTCATAACAAGAGGAATTGAATATAGAAGCAAAGAGGTCCTTCTGCAGTTGTGCAGGACCCTGGTGAGTCCGCACCTGGAATATTGTGTGCAGTTTTGGTCTCCAAATTTGAGGAAAGACATTCTGAGGGAGTGCAGCGTAGCTTCACGAGGTCAATTCCCGGAATGGCGGGACTATCTTACGCTGAAAGATTGGAGCAACTGGGCTTGTATACGCTTGAGCTTAGAAAGCTGAGAGGGGATCTGATTGCGACGTATAAGATTATTAAAGGCAGGAAGCATGTTTCTGCTGATGGGTGAGTCCCGAACCAGAGGACACAGTTTAAAAATAAGGGGTAGGCCACAGAACAGAGTTGAGGAGAAACTTTTTCACCCAGAGAGTGGTGGGTGTGTGGAATGCTCTGCCCCAGAAGGCTGTGGAGGCCAAGTCTCTGGATACTTTCAAGAAAGAGATGGATAGAGCTCTTAAGTATAGTGGAATCAAGGCTTATGGGGATAAGGTAGGAACAGATATTGATTGAGGATGATCAGCCATGATCATAATGAATGGTGGTGCTGGCTTGAAGGGCAGAATGGCCTACTCCTGCACCCATTGTCTATCGTCTATTGTCTATTGATATCTTCTGATAAAAGGCCATAGTAAATGGAGATAGGAGTATAAAATAGAAAATGAAAATGTATCTCACGTAGGTATGCTGCTAGTGGAAAGGAAAAAGTTCAATTTCAACACCCAATTGCAACTCAATAAGAGAAAACAGTGTGAAATATCTTTAAAATTCAAAGAGATGCACAAGGTCTGTAGTATATTATCATTAAAATATTCAGGAGGGGACTATGCATCGATGTAACTTCAGACGTCCAGAATTCAAATTGTATCAAGGCTGAGTAAACAAAACATGGTGTGACTGAAACATAAGAAGAAAAACAAGCTCGTTGCACTCAAACTTGTTTTGCTATTCAATTTGATCATTTCTGATGTCTATCTTAACTCCCCTTTGCTTGCCTTACATCCATATCTCTCAATTGTGTTACAAACTCCACGGAGAGATTGATAACTTTTAAAAAGAATCACTCAGTTAATAGCTGATTGGATGACACAGATTTCACATTTTAATTGTAAGAAATGACTAAAAGCACTATTGATTAAGTATTATCTATGTAGGCAACCTATGTTTAAAACTACAAACAGAATATGCTCCTCTTTTACTTAGAGAAACTGAAATGACACTGCACAGACGTTACTCGCACTTGCTCCTTTGGGAGATATTAAATTCTCCTGGTACCAGTCTAAGATGTCCCTCAGTGCCTGAAAGTTTACTTCTGTTCTTTTCTTTTCTTAGAGTTGGAACTTCCCATCTCAGTTTTTCATTGTCTTTCACAGTGAGATTTTATCCTTACCCAGCCAGGGAACACCTTCTCTTAGCGCAATCCAGTCTTATTTGAACACCTCATGAACTGGATCTTTTTAATCTGAGCAATTCGTACAGACCTCTGAGGCAGAAATCCACTCGTATGTAACCTTCATTGTGTCTGAACTTCTTCAAGTCAAAAGCTCTGTGTTGTGCACATAATGTATTGCATTAGAGCACCTATTTCCAGTTTACAGGAATATGGTCTACACTGCCAAAGAGTCTTATAGGAGAACACTACCCCCAGGTCTGTCTCTGATAAACTCTTTCTTTATTCTGACCATGTCCCAGTGACATCATCATGGTGGTAAATGCTTACTGCTCTCAATTAATTGACTGTTTCAAACTGACATACAACATCTCCCCTTAAGTCTTTTTTATAGTTCACATAGTAGGGGGCATGGTGGCTCAGTGGTTAGCACTGTTGCCTCACAGTGCCAGGGACCTGGGTCTGATCCCTGCCTCGGGTGACTGTCTCTGTGGGTTTCCTCCGGATGCTTGGGTTTCCTCCCATAATAACAAAGATATGCAGGTTAGATGAATTGACCGTGTTAAAACTGTCCATAGTGCTCAGGGCTGTGTAGGTTAGATGTAAGTATTTGGGGTAAATGTAGGGGAATGGATCTGGGTGGGTTACTCTTTGGAGGATCGGTGTGGAGTTGTTGGGCCGAAGGTCCTGTTTCCCTACTGTAGGGATTCTGTATCATAGTTACTATATTGTTCAACATTTGTTCATGTAAATTCAGTCATCACTACACCATCCCCTTAAACCCCACTTAGTTTGATTTGATTTTACAATTCATACAATTTGGATGTTTTAACTTTTCTCCATAAAAGTGATTGAGAAGGGTCAATTTCAACCAAAGCACCTGTACATCCTATCATCCTAAGAGGTTTCATCAACAACCATAAAGAATAGGAGAAAGTCAGAGTCAAAACATGTGGTGCTGGCAAAGCATTGCAGGTCAGGCAACATACGAGGAGCAGGAGGGTTGACGTTTCGGGCATAAGATGAAGGGCGTGGATGCTGCCTGACCTGCTATGCTTTGCCAGCGCCACACCTTTTAGCAATAAAGAATACCACATCGATGAGGAAGGAATCTCTCAGGCGGATAGTGAAGACATGAACAAGTTGGGCTCTCTAATGATTCAATGGCTGAGAAGGAAGAAAAGACAAAACCTTACTAGTGAATTTGAAGTATGAGCTCTACAGGCAGAATAAAAATTAAGCTCTCTTCAGTCTTTGATGAACGGTGGTTTGTTGAATTGAAACTATTTGACTTGGCCTGTCTGCCTAACTGTTTGAGTTCTTTAGAATCCCTACAGTGCTGAAGGATTCATTTACCCCACTGAGTCCACACTGACCCTGTGAAGAGCATCCCATCCTGACTCAGCCCCTTACCATATCCTGTAACCCAACCTTTACATGGCTAATCCCCTTAGTCTACACATCCCTGAACACAATACTAAATTTCAGTATGGCCAATCCATCTAATCTGCATATGTTTGGAAACCAGAGCAACTGTGGGAAACCCATACAGACGTGGGAAGAACATACAAACTCTACATAGACAGTCACTCGAGGTTAGAATCAAACCCGGGTCCCGGGTACAGTGAGGCAGCAATGCTAACCACTGAACCACCGTGTCTCTTTCTAAACTGAGGTGTCTTTAACCCCTTGAAGCTGTCCCACAGAGGGCATTGGGAGATACACATATATTCTTTACAGCTACTAGAAGAAAATGAGGACTGCACATGCTGGAGATCAGAATCGAAAAGTAGGGCACGGAAAAGCACAATAGATCAGGCAGCATCCAAGGAGCAGGAGAATTGACATTTTAGGCATAAGCCCTTCTTTAGGAATGTGGGGGGAGGGGGGTTAGTGGAGAAGGGGTTGATGTGGTCTCTTCTATAACAGGCTATTTTTACTTTGAAGTATCTCGGGTTATTACATATCTGTCACTTCTTAGCAGTGTATCTACCATAACTTCAATGTGAATCAATAGAATTTTGTCAGGGCAGCATCCAAGGAGCAGGAGAATTGACATTTTAGGCATAAGCCCTTCTTCAGGAATGTGGGGGGAGGGGGGTTAGTGGAGAAGGGGTTGATGTGGTCTCTGCTATAACAGGCTATTTTTACTTTGAAGTATCTCGGGTTATTACATATCTGTCGCTTCTTAGCAGTGTATCTACCATAACTTCAATGTGGATCAATAGAATTTTGTCAGTTGTCTTAGTTGAAATGGTCCTTTTCTAATCTTGCTGGGCTAGTATTTATTGCCTGTCCCTGGTGGCCCTTGTGAAGGTGATGATGAGCTGCCTTTTTGAGCCATTGCACTCCATTTGATGTGTTGATAGTGATAGACTCAATGATGGCAACACCATTGAATGTGACAAGGTATTGTTTGTATTCGCTCTCATTGGAAATAGTTATTGTCAACACTTATGTGGTGTGAATATTTGCCAGTCACCAGTCCCAGCCTGAATATTGTCTTGGTCTTTCCATATTTGGACACAGACTGTAGCAATGTCTGTGGTGTCAAAAAGAATCATGAACTTTGTGTAATTGTCAGTGCACATGCTCACCTCTGACTTTATGAGGGAGTGAAGTCATTGAGGAAGTTGCTGAAGATTGTTGAGCCCAGGACACTACACCAAAGAACTCCTGCAGTGATCTGCTATGGGTCAGTTGCCTAACCTCTAAAAATCGCAACCGTCTTCCTTTGTGCTATGTATGACACCAACCAGCGAAGAGTTGATTCTCATAGATTTGAGTGTTGCAAGGGCTCCTACAGGCTCTGTGAGGTGTTATACTCATATATAGCATCAAATATTCTTATTTAGCACCTCAAACACATCAAAGCATCCAATATTAAATGGAAACTATAAAATATAGCAAGACACCAAGGCATGTCTGGAGATAATGGTCAGCTGACCAAAGAGTAGACCAAGAGATGGGTTTGATAATGTGTCTCAAAGGAGCTGAAATAGAGAATTGTGAGATATTGCAAATGTATTTCAGAGCTTAGGACCCACACAGCTGAAGGCACAACTTCAAAAAGGGAGCAATTAAAATCAGGAATAGTCAAGGCCAGAATTAGAGTAACACTGATATCAGAGGATTGATGGACTGAAGGAATACAAAGGGTTAGAGAAGGACAATGTCAAATCAAGATGTTGTTTGTCTGGTTTCCAATGTATTAAGCTGAATGACAAGATCTATACACATTTTCTCTTCATACTGCCTTAGAGATTCTGCTGTTTTCTAACTCACTACTTAATCCCATGACCCTGACATCATTACATCATCACCATCATGATCTTCATCACCATCATCATCATTTTATCTGCTTCTGATGTTATTCCCATTATCCTACACATCAAATTATCCTCTTTTTCAAAATACTGCAATAAAAGCCAGCCAGTAAATCCTTTGTATAAAACCTTCATCTAATGGCACACCCAATAATACACTCAGAACCAAACTATCCAGGCTTCTGTATCCCTCAGCTGGTGGTTTTGTCTGATCGTGTGCTCTGATACATCGCTGCTGTAGTGTCTTCAGGATGTCTGGGGGAATGTAACTGGGGAGGAGGGGTACACTGCAGATTGCCTTTCAGGGTGATGTCAAGAATCTTGAAAGTCAGCTTCAGACTACCTCACCTCAGCAAAGCTGACAGTTGTCATGAGCTGACTCAGTACAGTTGGAAGTAGACAGTTTTCTAAGACCAACTTAATGGCAGTCACAGGGCACTGATTTCATCAAAGACAAATGTACTTGAATGTACATCAACATACTTTGCAATTGCCTGTTATCAATAATTCATAATTTTAGTTGTTATTAGCAGATGTAATGACAGTAAAGGAAAGCATGCAGTCATTATTAATATTTAATGACAGGAACAGGTAGATCATTTTTATCTCCATGAACAAACTCATCCAAACCTAATAAGTTATAAATATCTGTTAAAAATGCTTTGAAGATGAACAAGGGCTGTGAATCTTGATGTAAATTATTCATGTTCTGCTTATTTAGGTGGTTTGCTTGAATTTAATGTGAACATGCGTGTTAAAAGAAATCGAATGCACCCACATCCATATGCTCAAGCACACATTCACCTTTAAATATAGTCATAAACATATAGCATGCACACAATTGTATCTGTGCAGACTCAAGCTCATGTGGATTAATATAATTTGTCACACACATATCAACTCATCCCTAATTGCATGCACTCATATCTTCACAGCAGCATTGTTTAACCTTGGAAAATGGACTATATTAAAAGAAAATCGATGTCTTCACGGAATGTGATTCACAAAAAGGTCAACATCTTAGCAATAATCACTTCAACGTTATTGTTTTGATGTAAAGAAAGACAATGTTAGGCAGTCCTGATTTGAGTTGAAGGGACTTTTTGGTAAAAAATGAGAAGGACTACCAAAATAGTTCAGAAACTTGATAGGTTGATGAAAGGTGGTAGTATTTTCATGTATTTTTTTGTTATTCATATATTGATTATGGGTGCCACTGGCTTTATTACCCATCCCTGATTGCCCAGAGTCAACCACATTGTTGTGGGTCTGGAGTCACATGTAGGTCAAGTAAGGATGGCAGTTTCCTTCTCTGAAGAACATTAGTGAATCAGGTGGGCTTTTCCTCACAGTTGATAAGAGTGTCATGGTCTCACTTTCGGATTTTTTTCTGAAATAAAATTAAAATTCTACTAGCTGCTGTGGCAGGATTCAAATTCAGGCCCCCAAATCATTACATAGGCCTCTGGCTTGATAACCTAGCGATATACCATAAGACCATCGCCGTCCCTAAATACCTGAGGTAACATATTTTGTGTGAAAAAATAGTGGAGTACATTTTGACCGCCAAGTAATATGCTGAAAGTGTGAAGGCAGATTGACAAAGCTGTGAAAAAAAGGTCAGGCTACATTTTAGTGTTTACAAATAGAGGCATAAATTATAATGAAAGAGAAGTAATAAAAGATTTGTAGAATACATCCGATCAGTCAGAATTGAAATATTATTTTTAGTTTTGCATTCATAATTATAAAAATGGCATTCAAGATCTAGTTGGTAAAACTAGGTTCATGAGTGGTTATTCCGAGTGGTTGACAATAAATTATGGATTCATTTTACACCCTAACAATTTTCTTAGTCATTGACTAATTCATTCAAAAGAAAAGAAAGACAGGCAGAATGTGAAGCTTGGACCAATTAAAATTGCAACTCAATTCTCTAGTTAAGCCACATCAAACTTGTACTTAATAGTCCCTGTAAACCTTAGGTCCATCTTCTGTGATTTCATGAAGTCAGTCCATTAATCAGTTGCCCCATGGACCACTCTGGATTTGAACATGCTGTTACCTCACCCAGAAAACCAACAAGATTCCTCAAAATATTTTAGCACCGTTTTCCTCACAGATCACCTCAATTTTACTTCCAACCTAAATTCAGCCAAATAAACAAAACATTGAGATTCAGATTGAAGGATTGATCCTCAGCAAAGGGCAACAGTTTCAGGATAAATTTGGCTTGAAAGAGAATTGAGAGGCATGTAAAACGAGCAGCTAAGATTGGCTTCTGTCCATTTTGTGTTCAATTTCAGCTTTTATTCTTTTTTTTAAATTTTGCACTCTGTTTTCTATTCCAGCAGCTATGAAGTTATTTCGACCTCCAAGTTAGACATCTCAAAAACCTCCTTGAAATTTGTGCTTCTGTTCAATACTTATCAAATTGACTCCTTCACTGGCAACTCAAATACAGATTCATCTTAACTTTTAGTATTACAGCAAAACCTTTTGAGTGGTCTCGTGGGCCTGGATCCAGGGATTGGTAAACAGCTTTATTGACATTGATACTTGAAAACCACAGGAGTAGAAATTGGATGATTGTCCTCTGTTACAGGATTTTGATTTCCAGACTGGAAAAATCTACCACCTAAAACAGCCAAGTGCTTCAACAGACTAAAGTGACAAACACTTTTTCCAAAATATTATGGGTAACGGGGTGAATAGAGCAGGTGAAAAAGTTCCACTGACAATAATAACGAAGAGTTTAAACATCAATTTACTGAATCAGATTTTCTGGAAGGCACATTCAGTCTTAAGAAATCCTATGTTCATTGGTGTGCTGGGTCTTTCTGTCCTTCAACAACCACCTGGGTTCAACTGTGTGCAGCAATTGTTCTTATTTGTTCTGTCTCCAGAATTGTGTTGTTATGGGAACTAGTGTGGAAAATAAATATATAATTGGAGGCTGTCTTAGGAGATTCCATTGCTGATACTATGGTCATATACAGAATGTTCTTGTTGATATGTTTGTTGAGAGTGTCATGTAAAATGAATGCATTTACACATATTTACGCAATCCTCTTTACTTTGAAACTGGAACATTGGTTTCTGCTGCAAACTGATATGTTCTTTACTCCTGTCAGCATTTGTCTTCCTACCTGGATCAAATTCAGACTGAACTTAAGCCTTGTAACTGGAACTTAAAACAATGAATCCGTTTATAATTTAGATTGCTGTCTTATCAAATTCTTTGTGTGAGCAATGTTTGTGAGATATTTCCTTCAGAGAAGCTTTTCGGACAAAGCACGCTTGTATTTGGCCATGGACTTAAGCTGCATACACATGAATTAGATGTAAAATCAGCAAATTCAGTGAGTTGTCAAACCTGACATTTCTATCAAGGAGAAACAGCAGCATGTACTGCAAATTTATTATGCTGTGGTGGGTCACAGATGTTAAGACAATTGATTCGTGTCTGAGTGATAGACGTGTTGAGGGAATATCCAACTTTAAACCTGCTTACATCATTATGTATTTTTATATGGTTAACATCTGCTATTTTCTTGAAGTAGCCTCCATGTTTCATAGTCCAAACAAGAAGTGGTGGGGGTAGGTGGGGGGGTTAATCTAGATAAATGCGTGGTGTCATTACTTTGGTAGGGCAAATTAGGGCAAATTACACACTGAATGATAAGGTCCTGGGGTGTGTTACTGAACAAAGAGACCTTGGAATGCAGGTTCATAGTTCCTCGAAAATAGAATCACAGGTTGATAGGGTAATGATGAAGTTGCTTGGTATGCTTGCCTTTATTGGTCAATGCATTGATTACAGGAGTTGGGAGGCCATGTTGCAGCTGTACAGGACATTGGTTAGACCACTTTTGGAATACTGCATTAAATTCTGGTCTCTTTTCAAGTATGGTGTTGCCATACTTGAAAAGGTTCAGAAAAGATTTACAAGGATGTTGCCACTGTTGGATGGTTTGAGCTATAAAGAGAGCTGAATAGGCTGAGGCTATTTTCCCTGGAGGGTCAGAGGCTGAGGGGTGACCTTATCGAAGTTTGTAAAATCACAAGGGGCTTGGATAGACAAGATCTTTTCCCCAAGGTAGGAGATTCCAAAACTAGAGGGCTTAGTTAAGTTGGGAGGGGAAAGACTTAAAAGGAACCTAATGGGAAACTTCTTCATCCAGAGGATGGGCATGTATGGAATGAGCTGCCAGAAGAAGTGGTGGATGCTGGTGCAATTACAACATTTAAAATGCCTCTGGGTTTATGAATAGGAAGGGTTTGGAAGGATATGGGCCAAATACTAGCAAATGCAACAAGATTGATTTAGGATATCTGGTCGGCATGGTCGAGTTGGACAAAACGGTTTCTTTCTGTGCTATACATAACTCTATGATTCTGAAAACATGACACATTGCACATACCAGGGCTTTCTCTATTATATAGATATGAAATTTGACAGCCACAATAAAAGTTGGTAAACTTTTAAAGCCTCCTGAATCACTGAATGAAGATTTTACACATGAAAGGTACTATGCTAAGACATTGTTGTAGCTGTTGTGGGGTCTAAGAGATATGAAGCGAAGCACAGGATTAGAAACACAGAAAGGATTAAATGTCAAGTCCATATTAATATTGTTCTTTTCCTTATTTAGGAAGCACCACAATTTATTTTCACCATTTGTTGCTATGACACTTGGGGAGTATATACGTTACAGCACAAAGATGCTGCTTAAATGGATAACTGACTGGAACTCACTGGGAGACAATAGTTAGAGCTCACTACTTCATGGAGCTAAGGTATGCAAAATATGTCATAGCTCTGAAAACACATGTACACCAAAAACATAAAACTCCTATCTTACAAGTGAAGTTTAGGTATTAGTTGACTACATTTGTATTTGTAAAGAAGTTCTGATTTAGAATGAAACATGCCAGTAACATAAAAGGAAATGAATAGATTGTGTACATCAGAAAGATGTCTACATTTAAGTGACTGAGGGATGCACCGAACAAGCACAACTTCAATGGAACCCCATTGAAACCTTCAAACTTTTATCAAGGTGAATTTTGAGATATGTAATTGTATATTAGACAAATGTTAGGACACGACAGGACACAAACATATACACTTATCCTTTTTAATTTCTAATCTTACAGCTGATATCAAGCACTTTGTTTGCTATAATCACTGTTAATAATGAATCTTTCAATTGTTCACATTCATTGTGCTAGATCATGATGGTTTCATCTTTAATTAATTTATAATCATAATTGATTAAAATTTTCTCCTTTGTAAAATCAACAATGGCAGTCATGGGTTAGCTGCTTTCTGTTTGCACAGGCTGGTTAGAGCCTCGAGAATCCTGTATTAGAACGAGAAAACAGTGGAGATAGCACAAATAGATTCAGCATTTTGTCTAGCGAAGGGGAATTAATTATCATACCCAGAGCATCTGGTGAATCGACTAATATTCAATGAGATGATTCAGGCATGAAGATAGACAATAGAATGAGATCTAGGATTCTTACCTGTTTGGTTTTTAATCAGGTCTGATTTTGGGACAAAACTTAAGAAATTTAAACTGGAAATCAGAAGTATGGGGCCCAATTGAGGAACACAATTTACATATAATTCTCAATCACTTTTTCCATATAGTTGAAGTCAAGCTGTCATTTATATATTGTGGAAACGTTCAGAGTATTTAAATTATTTTTTATCAGCAACAAATTAAATAGGCTGCACATTTTTGTTTTGGAGGAATTCTTGTCACGACATTTAGTGTGATTTCTTGTCATGCCATACCAAATACACAGCATTAACTATCTATCCTGCTTTTATGGCATCACTCAATTGCAATTCATTCTCATTTTACCACATGCTCTTCTCAGAACAACTTACTGAACAGCTTACTTTACATCCTCGCTACATTTCAAAGGCTGCTGTGCCTCCAGATGAACACTGGCAATTATGAAGCTGCCCTGCTCAGTTAAGGTCATTCTCTGAAGATGTCTGATAAGGGAAATAGGGCATCATGATCCTCCAACAGAGGTTTGGAGATCCTGATCAAGGGAATGGGAAATGAAGGGAGTCCTTTTCATAGGGGTCTGGCAGAGAAGGCCACACCATCAGTCACATCATATGAGGTGACCATGCCAAGTACGGTCACATGCAGACACCAGGCCTCCTGAAGTCAGGGAGTTCCTGACCATGGACAAATCATGATTTATTTCCCATCCGTGCTTCACCATGTCTCCCCTTGCAGATACTGATCCCTAACCATGAACGAAGCCATTCCTTCTTGACTTCTTTCCCATCTGTGCTTTTCCATATCATCCCCTTTCAGATACTTGTTCCTGCTTCACAACTGTCATTCACCCCTCTCTCAGTCTGCAGCCTCCAATCCTAAAGAATAGGTTGTCTAGCTCCTACCCACCAAATTCCATGAGGTAGAATTCTGAGGAAGGGTCAACAGACCCAAAACACTAACTCAGATTTCTCTTCACCAATGCTACCAGTCCTACTGAGCTTTTCCAGCCACTTCTCATTTCATTTCTGAATTACAGCAATTCTTTCAGTTTTTATTTCCTATGTTTTGATTTTAACTCTGCCTTCAGCACCATAATTTTAACCAAACTTATCTCCAAACTCTGAGACCTAAGACTCAGCTCCCAAAGCTGCAACTGGATCCTTAACTTCCTGACCCACAGACTGCAATCAGTAAGGATAGGCAACAACACCTCCTCAATGATAATCCTCAACAATGAAGCCAGCAAGGCTGCTAACTCAGCCCCTTACTTCACTTCTCACACACTCATGACTGTGTGTACAAATTCAGCTCTAACTCCATTTACAAATTTGCTGATGACAGCACAGTCATGGGTAGGATCTCAAACAACAATAAGACAGAGTACAGGAAAGAGATAGAGAGCTAAGCAGCATGACATAAAGGCAACAATCTCTCCCTCAGTGTCAGAAGAACCAAGGAACTGGTCACTGACTTCAGGAAGTGGAGTGGAGGACATGCCCCTGTCTGTACCAATGGTGCTGAGGTAAAGATGATCGAAAGCTTAACATTCCAAGGAGTAAATATCATCAACAATCTGTCCTGGTCTATCCATGTCAACACTACAGTCAGGAAAGCACACCAGTGCTTCATCTTTCTCAGAAGACTAAGGAAATTAAGCATGTTCACAATGACGTTTAGCAGCGTTTATAGATGCACCATTGAAAGCAGCCTATCTGGATGCATCACAGCTTGGTATGGTAGCCAGTCTACTCAAGACTGCAAGGCTTGTGAAGCAGTTGTGAAGCAGACCAGTCCATCACACAAACCAGCCTTTCTTCCATTGATTCGGCCTGTGCTTTCCACTGCCTCTGGAAAGCAACCAACATCATCAAAGACACCTCCCAGCCCAATTCTACTGCCTTCCACACTCTTGCATTGGGCAGAAGATACAAAAATGTTTGAAAACATGTACCAACAGACTCAAGAACAGCTTCTTCCCTGCTATTGGTATGCAAGGGCAGAGACACCTGGATGTACATCTGCAAAATATCAATAAAAGTAACTGGTAGTGGCAAGAGCAGTTAATAAGTCATGTTGAATCTTAGATTTTATTGATAGGAGCATAGAGAACAAGAGCAAGGAAGTTATTCTGAACTTGTTTAAACACCAGTTCCACATCAACTGGAATTTTGGTAACAGTTGCGGATACCACTCTTCAAGAATGGGAGAGTGCAACAGAGGGTTACTTGAGTGGTTCCAGGGATGAAAAAATTCAAGTATGAGGAGAGATTGCATAAGTTGATAGTAAGAGAAGAAGACTAAGAAGAGATTTGATGTCTGTGAGAAGATTTGTAGATCGGGTGCTCGTTGTTGTGGTTCTGTTCGCCTTCACAGAAGGCTCCCAAGCACTGACGAAGTCACCTAGACAGGGGACGAAACGTCTGCAACACAAATTCCCAGCTCGGCGAATAGAGATTTGGTAGAAGTCTTCAAAACCGTGAGTGTTCTGGACAGAGTGAATAGAGAGAAATGGTTCCATTCAAAGAGGAACAAGAATGAAAGGCACATATTTAAAGTAATTTAGAAACGAAGCAAATGTGTTGTGGAAACAAAAAGAACTATTTACACCACGAGTAGTTAGGGTCTGGAATGCAGTGCTTTAGTCTGTTGGAGGCACATTCAATCAATGCATTGAAGAGTGTATTTGATTAGTAATTGAATAGAAATATTGTGCATGTGTATGGAGTAAAGGCAATGAATGACTTTTGTCATGATGGTCATGTGGAGAACTAATTCAAACAGGATGGGTTGAATGGCTACCCTCTACACTGTAATGATTCTGTGAAAGACTAATATCTTCTAGCAAAGTGGAACACTAATCAGGTATGTCCTGTCCACACAAAGCAGGAGAAATCCAGTTGGAGCAAGTACTACCCTATCACTCTACAAAGTGATCAAAGGTGTTGTTACTCGGGCTCTTAAGCAGCACTGATGACCTGCTTAGCAGCATTGATGACCTGCTTAGCGGCACTCAGTTTGGGTTCACATGGGCCATTTAGCTCCAGATTCATTATTAACTTTGGTAGGTGAGGTGAGACACTAGTGGTTGGTGGATACCAATCATCTCAGTCTGAGGGCACTACTGTATTTCCCAAGGATGGTGTCCTAGGCTCAACCATCATCAGTTGTTTCACCAATGACTTTTCTGAGACAGAGTGTTAACATGCATTTGGAGTTGGATACATATATCGGAAGCACGGTTAGTAAGTTAGCAGATGACACCAAAATTGCTGATATAGTGCACAGTGAAGAAGGTTATCTAAGTGTGCAACGGACACTTGATCAACTGGGCCAATGGACCGAGGTATGACAGATGAAATTTTATAAAAATAAATGAGAAGCAAAACATTTTGGTCAGACAAACAAAGGCAGGACTTAATGTTATGAAGTAGGCCAGACCACTCAAAACATTCTTAAGCAGGCAGCCCAGACTGTAACTTCGCAATTTGTTTCGGTAAGTACCCAGTGAAAATTACCCGGAGTAAGTTAGCTAGGTTGACTACCAGGTTTCAAAACAGACAAACATTTATTCACAAAAATTACATAATGAAGCACAAAGACCACAATATAGAATATCTACAGAACTCAGTCTATCCAAACTAGACATAATTGTGCTGTTCCTCACAGTCCCGATAAACAAACTCCTTACATACAGTAAAAATAAAACAAAGGCTGACAGGTTGAAATCAGAAGGAGAGGAAGTTTAGCAGCCTGTTTCCACACTGCCCACTGCTGAATTACCTCAACCTTAACGTTAGCTTTAAGAACTGACTACTCCCCTTTCATTACACAGATCACTTCTAAAACATGACCACTTTGGAGAGAAGTTTCACCTATTTATGAATAAACAAGAAGACCCTTCATCTCTGTACCAAACTCAGTCTAATCAGAGTCTCAATGGCTTAACTGCCCCTCTGAAAAAAAATCAAGGACACAGTATCCTTGAGAAAAGGAACAGCTTTTAGAAAAAAGGACCAGCTTTGTGACACCTCCCCCATAAAAAAATGAATCATCATATCCAGAGATGGCTTAATTTTTAAAACACTTCAATAAAACTGGTTAGTACTCTAAAAAAATGCATATACACTATACTAACTATACACATGCAAACACGCACAAGTATATCAGGGATAGCAGAGGGAACTTGTGTGTGGAGTCTGAGCAGATAGGGAAACATTAAATGAGTTTTTTGCTTCGGTTTTCACCAAGGAAAGGGAACTTGTTGTAAATGAAAACTTTGGGGAGCTGGGATACAGTCTTGATCAGATCAAGATGGATGAAGTTGATGTGCTGGAAATTTTGGAAAATATTAAGATTGATAAGTCCCCAGGACCAACCAGATTTATCCTAGGCTGCTCCGGGAAGCGAGAAAGGAGGTTGCTAAGCCACTGGTGACGATATTTGCCCCCTCACTCTCCACAGGAGTCGTACCGGAGAATTGGAAGGAGGTGAATGTTGTTCCTCTTTTCAAGAAGGGTAATATGGAAATCCCTGGCAATTACAGACCAGTCAGTCTTACGTCTGTGGTCAGCAAAGTTTTGGAAATAATTTTGAGGGATAGGCTTTATGACTATTTGGCAAATCATAGTGTGATTAAAAGCAGTCAGCATGGCTTTATGAGGGGCAGGTCATGCCTCACAAATCTTATTGAGTTCTTTGAGGAGGTGACAAGACAGGTCAACGAAGTCGAGCAGTGGATGTGGTGTATGTGGACTTCAGCAAGGCATTTGATAAGGTTCCCCATGGTAGGCTCATACATAAAGTCAGGAAGCATGGGACACAGGGAAATTTGGCTATCTAGATTCAGAATTGGCTGGCTGACAGAAAGCAGAGAGTGGTTGTAGATGGAAAGTATTCTGCCTGGAGTGGGGTCCAACAGGCCTCTGTTCTTGGGCCTCTGCTCTTTGTTGTTTTTATAAATGACTTGGATGAGGAGGTTGAGGGGTGGGTTAGTAAATTTGCAGATGAAACAAAGGTTGGAAGTGTTGTTGATAG
The DNA here is from genome assembly GCF_004010195.1 of Chiloscyllium plagiosum. NCBI lineage: Eukaryota > Metazoa > Chordata > Chondrichthyes > Orectolobiformes > Hemiscylliidae > Chiloscyllium > Chiloscyllium plagiosum. The sequence goes on along the minus strand of NC_057744.1, from coordinate 27,189,063 downwards.
TATAGAGGGGCACTGCAGGTTGCAGTGCAACATAGACAGGATGCAGAACTGGGCTGAGAAATGGCAGATGGAGTTCAACCTGGATAAATGCGAAGTGATGCATTTTGGAAGGTCGAACTTGAATGATGAATATCGGATTAAAGACAAGATTCTTGGCAGTGTGGAGGAACAGAGGGATCTGAGTGTGAAAATACATAGATTCCTCAAAGTTGCCACCCAAGTGGATAGGGTTGTTAAGAAAGCATATGGTGTTTTGGCTTTCATAAACAGGGGGATCGAGTTTGAGAGCAGTGAGATTTTGCAACAGCTCTACAAGTCCCTGGTGAGACCACACTTGGAATATTGTGTCCAGTTCTGGTCATCCTATTATAGGAAAGATACAGAGGCTTTGGAGAAGGTGCAAAGAAGGTTTACCAGGATGCTGATTGGACTGGAAGGTTTGCCTTATGAAGAGAGGTTGAATAAGCTCGGACTATTCTCTCTGGAGAGAAGGAGGAAGAGAGGAGACCTGATCGAGGTGTACAAAATAATGAGAGGAATAGATAGAGTCAATAGCCAGAGACTTTTCCCTAGGGCAGGATTGACTGGTAAGAGGAGTTATAGTTTGAAGATATTAGGAGGGAGGTATAAAGGAGACGTCAGAGGTAGGTTCTTTATGCAGAGAGATGTGTCTGCATGGAATGCGTTGCCAACTGTGGTGGTGGAAGCAGAGTCATTGAGAACATTTAAGCAACTGCTGGACATGCACATGGATAGCAGTGAGTTGAGAGGTGCGTAGTTTAAGTTACGATATTTTACATTAGGATTAAATCTCGGCACAACATCGTGGACCAAATGGCCTGTTTTGATGCTGTACTTTTCTATGTTCTATGTTCATATTCGCATTCAAGCTGTGGCACACCCACCACCGAACACCTTCGTATCTTATTTGAGTCTCAACAACGCATTGGCAATCACGTTTTCGGAACTTGTCACATGCACAATTGGCAAAGTGAATGGCTGCAACAACAAGCTCCATCGAAACAGTCTGGCATTTTTGTCCTTGAATTTCTCCACAAATTTCAAATGGGTTGTGATCAGTGTATACAATTGTTTCAGATGCATTGCTGGTCATATAAACACTGAAATGTTGTATTGCCAACACCAAGCATAAAGTCTCTTTCTCCACCATGGAATATTTCTGTTGATGAACATTCAACTTCCTGGAAAAATACCCGATGTGTCTTTCTGCCCCTTCATCATCGTCCTGTCGGAGGACTGCACTGACACCCACATCACTGGAATCAATAGCCACCTTGAAAGGCTTCGTGTAATCAGGTGTGGCTAATACTGGGGCAGTGGTTAACACAGTTTTCAAGCTGTCAAATGCCTTTTGACAGTCCACTGTCCACTGAAACTTCTTACCCTTCTTTAACAATTCAGTGAGTGGAGCAGCCACACTGCTAAAATTTGAAAAAAAAATCTTCGGTAAAATCCATTCATTCCCAGGAATCGTAATACTGCTCTTTTTATTGACGGTGTGGGACATTCCCCAATTACTTTATTTTTGCATTCCATGGGGCCATTTGTCTGTGTCCAATAACATGGCCCAGGAAGGTGACTTGGGCTTTGGCAAATTCACTTTTAGCCAGGTTTACTACCAAGCCTGCCTTCTGACATCAATTGAACAAGTCCAATAAATGCTGTAAATGTTCCTTCTATGAGTGACTAAAAATCATCAGGTCATCAATGTAAACAATACAGTTGGGTAATCCAGCAATGACCTTATTAGTTAATGTCTGTAATATGACCGAAGCGGTTTTATACCAAATGGCATGACTTTAAATTGGTATGGTCCATATGTTATTACGAAAGCCAAAATCACCTTTGTTCTTTCTGACAGAGGTACTTGCCAGTATCATCTGAACAAGTCCAACTTAGAAATGTAAGTTGCTTCACACACCTTTTTGACACAGTCCTCCAATCGTGGGATTGGATATGCACCAGTTTTTGTAATGTCGTTAACTTTGTGCCATGTCTACATATAACCGATGGGTACCATCTGGTTTCAGCACCGTGACTATAGGACAGCTCCAGCCACTGAAACTCACTTTGATTATGCCTTCTTGGAGCATGCTTTCTATCTCCTTCTGAACCTGTGCCAACCTTAGAGGGTCATGCCTTTAAGGATGTTGCTTAATAGGAACTGCATCTCCTATATCTACATCATGCACAAATAATTTAGATTCCCTAGAGTGTGGAAACAGCCCTTTTGGCCCAACGATTCCACACCGACCCTCCAAAGAGCAACCCACCCAGAACCATTTCCCTCTGACGAATGCAGCTAACACTATGGGCATTTTAGCTTGGCCAATTCACCTGACCTGCACATCTTTGGACTGTGGGAGAAAACTGGATCACCCGGAGGAAACCCACGCAGACACGGGTAGAATGTGCAAACTCCACACAGACAGTCGCCCGAGGCTGAACTGAACCTGGGACCCTGGTGCTGTGAGGCGGCAGTGCTAGCCACTGTGCCACCCATAGTGAATCACAGAATCTCTCCAGGCCATTTGACCCATCGAATCTGCACTGGCTCTTTGAAGAACTTCTTACCGAGACCCAGCCCTATCCCTGTTACCTTGCATACCTCATAGCTAGCCCACCTAATCTGTACATCTTTGGACAGGGGAGGAAACCAGACCACCAGGAGGAAACCCACACGCAGACATGGGGAGAATGTGCAAATTTCACACAGTCAGCTGAGGTTGGAATTGAACTCAGGTCCCTAGTGCTGTGAGGCAGCAGTGCTAACAGCTGAGCCACCGTTAATACTTTCCAGTTTATTTCTGCAAATCTCCCCATTTGATGGTAATAACTCTTTCAGGTCATTTCAGTTTTCTTGTGGAAGATAACTCAATAATTTATCCCAATTTTTGACAACTTCCTCGTTGTCCAATTTGATTTGAGGAATGTTCAATTTGGAATTATCTGAACTCAGTTCTTTCTTCTGTGCTGTAATCATTGACACTTCCTCTTGCTTTCATTTCCTGTCAATATACCTTTTGAGCATATTCACATGACACACTCTGTGAGATTTCTTCCTGTCTGGAATCTTTATCAAGTTGTTCATCTCACTCAATTTCTTTTCAATTTGATACCGTCCACTAAACCTTGTTTTTAAAGGCTCACCTACTACTGGAAGTAACATGAATAATTTAGCCCCACTGGCAAAATTGCAAACTTGCGATTTCCTATCCACCTCTTGGTTCATTGTGTGCTGTGATACTTTTAAATGCTGTCTAGCCAACTCCCCAGCTCTGCTCCGTTGTCCTCTAAAATTTGTCACACAGTCCAAATGGCTGGTCTCTGAATTCTGACTTATTAATTTCTCCATAATCAATTTTAACAGTCCTCTTACTTTATGCCCCAAAATTAATTCAAACAGACTGATTTTGGTCAATTCATTTGGTGTGTCTCTGATTGCAAAAAGTACAAACAGAACTCCCTTATCCCAATCATCTGGATAATCCTGACTACAAGCCCTTAACATGGCCTTTAATGTTTGATGCCATCTCAATAGAGTTCCATGTAATTCTGAATGGGACACAGTAGTTTGAATTGCTTTGTTCCCAAGTTATCCATAACCTCCTTGAATACCTTGGATGTGAAGTTTGACCCTTGATCTGACTGGATCTCTATTGGTAGTCCATACCTAGCAAAGAATTTAAGCAATTCTTCCATAACCCTTTTAGCTATGATGTTGCGTAATGGGATTGTCTCTGGAAAACTCATCTATACATCCATTATTGTTAACAAATACTTATTCCCACCTTTTGTTTGAGGTAGGGGACCTACGCAATCAATCAAAGGTTCCTCAAATGCTGGAATAGGTATTAAAGGTGCAGGTTTTATCACTGCCTGTGATTTTCTGATTAGCTGACATATATGACATGTCTGGCAAAACTCCATTACATTCTTATGTAGTGCAGGCCAGTAAAAATGTGTTTGTATCTTAGCCTGTGTTTCCTCACCCCAAAATGATCTCCAAGTGGTAGCTCATGCGCCACTCACATCACCTCCTTTCTATACCCTACTGGCAAAACAATCTGATGAACTCTGCCCATTTCTCATCTGCTAAAATGTGTGATGGTCTCCATTTCCTCATTAAGACATCATTTGTTAAGTAATAACACACAGGGATGCATTCGCTCTCCTTTTCTGTACATGCTCTTTGATATAACTGTTTTAAATTCTCATCTTTCTGCTGTAACTCAATAAGCTTAGAAGAGCTATAGATACTTGCATATTTACCTATTTACTCCTGCTCTGTCCCACTTACCTGATCAAAAAGTCTCTGATAAAATTTTTTCAGCTTCTTTATCTTGCCTTTTGATCTCTCCTGCTTCAGTTTTTGCCTCTGTGACCTCGTTACCACACAATCTGGGAAAATTCCCGGATAAACATCCTTCATTTTTTCAGTTGCCTGCATCTCCACTGGCAGTTCAACTAGAGTAGGCAGCAAGCCTACTGGTGAAACAGCTATATCATTTGCAAGGACAAATTGTATTCCTGTAGCTGAGAGTTTGTCCAGTACTCCTACCACAAATTCTCCACTCTTTCCTGGACTCTCTGGCCTCACTTTACACGATTGAGCACTTTTTGTCTCATCATGGATTCCTGTTACCAGTGCCTTTCCTGGCAATAGTCCTTTAGGAGTACATATCTCCTCATCCTTCAGGAGTACATATCTCCTTATCACAGACTGAGAGGATCCTGTGTCCCTTAATGCTGTGACCTCTTTACCTGCTACTCCTGGCCTATGTGAATAAACTTTATCCTTGCATGTATATTTTTTGAGCAGATTTGGCATTTCCTCCTTAATCAACCTCTGATCATCTTGTACACTCTGAAGCAGTTGTCTAACTTCCCTTGTGCTTTCTCCTAGTTCTAGGCTTGTCTTATTTTCCTACATCTGGCTTTCTCCTAGCCCACCAACACTGTGATTTTGTATGGCCAAATTTATTACAATGAAAACACTGGAGCTTTCTAACTTCTTTGTCCCCCTCTGGGGTTTCTTTTTAACCCTGTGGTAAGTTATCCTTATGATCTTCACTGAGATCTACCTTTCCCTTTCCACGTGATGATCTCTCTTTGCCCCAATTTATTTCCCTCACTGACTGAAATTGTTTCTGGAAGCCAAACCATTTTTTATGGACCAGTTCATAATCACCATCCACTTCAGCTGCTAACCTCGCTGTTTGAACTCTCTGCTTTACCACATGAGTTTGCATTACTTCAGGCAGTGAATTTTTGAATTCCTCCAAAATAGTTGCCTCTCTAAGGGTGTCGTAGGTTAGCTCACTTTTTAAAACTCTCATCCATCTATCAAAATTGCTCTGTTTGATGCTTTCAAATTCAATATAGGTTTGACCAGGGTTGCTCCTATGATTCCTGAAACGTTGTCTATAGGCTTCTGGTACAAGCTCATATGCACTTAAAATGGCTTCTTTCATCTCCTCATACTCCCCAGATATATCCTCTACTCGTGATGCAAATAGCTCACGAGCCCTACCTCCAAGTTTTGTTTTGATCATCAAAACCCACATGGTCACTGGCCACTGCATTTGTTTAGCCATTTTTTCAAATGTGATTAAAAAGGCTTCCACATCCTTCTCATCAAATTTAGGCAATGCTTGAACATACTTAAACAGTTTCTCACTAGGCTTTTGATTACTAGGGGCTTACTCATCCTCACTATCTTCCTCACTAAACCTACCCTCAGCCTTTATCTCCAGTCTTTTAAGCTGACTTTCCTTTTTTAAGTGTCAGTTTTGAAGTTCAAACACGCTCTCTTTTCCTTCTTTTCTGCTACTTTCTCTTTTTCTCTCTCATGCTGCTTTCTTTATCTCTTCTTATGCTTTTAATAATAATCCAACTGTTTCAATTCTGCTGCCCTTTCCTATCTCTCATCTCTAACTCAAACTGTGTTATTTGCAATTGAATTCTTGCCATCTGTATAGATTCTGATGGTGTTCCTAGCAAGTTTAAATGCTGAGATACGGCTGTAATTATTTCTTCTTTCCTCACAGAAGGAGGCAGCTCCAACCCCGGCTGGTCTGCTAATTCCAGCAGCTTGGATTTATTCACCTTTTACAAAACTACTGAGTTCACCTCATCCACTTCCAGAAAGCTCTTAGTGACTGAAAGAGCCATTGTCATTCCAAGCCTTGTCTACCCAACCAAACCAACTCCTGAAATAAAGAGATTAGCATCTACCACTTGCAGTTTAAAATCCCAGACAAGCCCCCAATCTGTTATGGACTAGGCCAGACCACTCAAAACATTCTTAAGCAAGCAACCCACACCGTAACTTTGCAATTTGTTCCGTTAAGTGTACAATGAAAATTACCTGGAATAGTTAGCTAGGTTGACTACCAGGTTTCAAAACAGACCAAAAACTATTCACAGAATTACAGAATGAAACACAAAGAATAGAATATAGAATAACTACAGAACTCAATCTATCCAAACTAGACTTAATTATGTGACAGAATATGCACAACAGTCCCAATAAACAAGCCCCTTAAACACAGTAAAAATAAAACAAAGGCTTACAGGTCAAAGTTAGAAGGGCAGTAGGAGAGAGAGTCTAGCAGCCTGTTTCCACACAACCTACTGCTGAACTGCCTCAAACTTAACTTTAGCTTTCAGAATTGACCACTCCCCTTTCATTATACAGGTCACTTCCAAAATATGACCACTTTGGTCTTAAGTGTCATCTGTTTACGTATAAACTAAAAAGACCCTTTATCTCTGCACCAAGCCAGTCTAATCAGAGCCTCAGTAGCTTAACGGCCCCTCTGAAAAAAAACCAAGGATACAGTCTCCTTGAGGAAAGGAACAGCTTTTAGAAAATAGGACCAGCTTTGTGACATTAGACTGTTAATAGTAGGGCCCTGGGGAGTGTTGTCAAACAGCGAGACCCAGGAGTTCATAGTTCCTTGAAAATGATGTCACAGGCAGACAGGATGGTAAAGAAGGGGTTTGGCACATTTGCCTTCATTGATCAGAGCATTAAGTATTGGTATAGAGATGTCATGTTATGATTATATAGGGCATTGGTGAGGCCACTCTTGGAGAACTGCGTACAATTCTCTATGGGAAGGATATTATTAAATTGGCAGAAGTGCAGAAAACATTTACAAAGATGTTACTGAGACCGGAGGGTTAGAATTAAAGGAGAAGTTGTATAGGCTGGCACATTTTCCATTGGGGTGTAGAAGATTGAGGGATGACCTTCCTCAGGTTTATCAGATCATGATGGAGCTCGATAAAGTGAATTGCGAAGGTCTTTTCCCTAGGGTAAGGGAGTTCAAAACGAGAGAGGATAGGTTAAAGATGGGAGGGGAAAGACTTAAATGGGATCCAGATGCAACACTTTCACTCAGAGGATGGTGCAGATATGGAATGTCCTTCCAGAGTAAGCAATTGATGCAGGTACAGTTGTAACATTTAAAAGGCCAGTACATGAATAGGAAAGGTTTTGAGGGTATGGGCCAAACGCAAACGATAAGATTAGTTTAGCTTGCGAAAACTGGTTGGCATGGATGAGTTGGACTGAAGGGTCTTTTTCCGCACTGTATAGCTCTCAAACTGTTATCGGACTTATAAATGGACCTCTCATATATTAGAGCTGATCTTTCTCCACACCTTGTCTGGAGCTGTAACACTATTTTCTGCATTCTGTTCTACTCCCCGATGCACTTATGTAAGGTATGATTTGTCTGGTTCATACACAACACAATACGTTTCACTGTATCTCAGTACATGTAACAATAATAAATCAAATCAAATCAAAATCTAGACTCCCTGACTGACAGGGATCTCCATTGACTTCAGTGAGCACTATTCCATCTAAGATTTTCAGGCCTAGCTGTCCACTTGCTTTAAATGTAGCGTGTTTGCTGTGAAAGCAGCTGACACATGGAGTATCTGGGAATTTGACATTGATGTAACACACCGCAAACCCTACACTCCTTTGACTGACAACTGCTGACTGGCAAGACAAGATGCCTGGGTGTGTTTCTGTGCTAATCGACATGGCAAGGCGAGACAGAAATGGCGTACATATGCGAGTCAGTACTAAATGACAGTGTTAAAGAGAGCAAGCCAGCAACTCTGCAATACATCCTGGTCCAAGCTGTGGAAAATGTCCTTGCACCAACTTTAGAAAGCTAATGTCTCCCCTACAATCTGTGATTCTTAAACATAGAATGATGGAATCCCAACAGTACAGAAAGAAGCCATTCAGCCCATCACCAACGCTAAGGCAGCAGCACTGGTTCGACCCTGAAACTGAACCAGAGGTATGCGTGATCATCATAGGGGATTGGCAATGTCTGTGGATTGAGATGCTTGACATTAAACGTGTGGAGGCTCCCAGAACCAGCAGCGAGCTGAAGTCACCAAGCAGCTGCTTTCATTTCCATGTCAAGATTTCTTGCTGTTGAGCTTGCTTGGCATGTTTGCTAGGACAGTGAGGTGAAAATTATTGAAATGAGTTGGGCTATTTGTAAGGCGTTTGGCAAACAATAATCCCACTTCATTGGCCACTCACCACTGCCTAGTCAGAAACTTACCTCGCCACTTGGCATAAGCGTAAAAGATGCAGGCGAATGAAATGTTCTCATTTATTTCAAAAGAGCAGGAGAGTCGAAGGACTTATGCCCAAAACATTGACTCTCCTGCTCCTTGGATGCTGTCTGACCTGCTGTGTTTTTCCAGCACCACACTTTTCAACTCTGACTCTCCAACATCTGCACACCTCACTTTTTCCTTCATTTCAAAGGGAATGGAGTATAAATGTAGGAGAAGCAGGCTTTGAAAATCTACACAAGGCACCAGTCAGACCATGACTGGAATACTCTGAACATTTTAGGTCAGATTTACTGCTGTTGGAGTCCAGAAAAGGTTCACTAAGTTGAAAGCAACTGTCTTGTGAAGGCATGTTGAGTAGGTTGGGCTTGTACCCATCGGAATTTAAAAATTCATAATTCTTCATGGACTTGACGGTGCAGATGCTGAGAGATTGTTTCTCTTGGTGGGACTGCTTAGAACCAGAGGACATAACCTCAGAATAAGGGTTTGCACATTTTACACAGAGATAAGGAGTAATTGCTTGTCTCAGAGGGTAGTGAATCTGTGAAATTTTTTTACCACAGAGGACTGTCAAGGCTGGATTATTAAATACATTCAAAGCATGAGATAGACAGACTTTTCATCAATGAAGAAATCAAAGGTTACAGGGAAATGACAGGAAAGTGGTGTCGAGGATTATCAGATCGGCCACAGATTCATAGTCGAGCCGACTCAATGGGCTGAATGGCCTACTTCTGTTCATACCCTTATGATCTTATCCTCCGATCAAAACCAATTTATAGTCTGAATTGCACATTAACTTGTTTTGCAGATTTTTCTCTCTTTCTAGGAAGATAATGATATAAAAATCATTATTTCTCATTAATTTGATAGCACCTTCTTTGACCTCCGCACATCGTTCTGCTGCTATACTTTCAGGCTAATGAGTGACTCTGTCATACCAATACCCACCCTTTCTCTCCAGGCTTCATTTCATCGATTGTATTAACACTCAGCAGTACTCTAATAGTTTTCTCTTCCAGTCCTCACTGGATAACTGCTCATTATGTGGAAAGTATTTCCCACCTACTAGTTCAGGGTGTGAATGTCATTTATAGTCTTTCAATTTTCCACAGAACTGTGAAACAACACAGCTGGCAAATGCCTTGCTGTTTGTATTTCCACATGAAATCATTTTTAATGCTGGTTAAATTATATGGCTTAAATATGAAACAACATGCACACGCATACACAGAACCCTAAAATATGCATCAAGTGAAATAGATACAGATAATCAGAGGCATCACATGCATACAGTAGGCACCCTTTAATGTTACTGCCTGGTGGTAATCTGTTGAAGGACAGCATCACCCAATAAATCAGACGACTTGTGTTCCATTAAAATAAATAGTGCAAAGATCCAATGGATTCTAAAGGGACATTCAATCTACTTTGTCAGATTAATGCAAGAGTGACATTACAATTTTCTCCCTTTCACATGTGAAAATATAAATGACTAAAAACATACGGATGTGAATATAGATATATATATATGAAGGCAAACACACAAAGATATTCCAACTCATTGCAAACATTTACATAAAACAGCAATAATGAAAAGATATAAAGAGAACATGTACCATCTGATAACAATATTCATCTTGCATAAACATTCTATATACAAACACATACTTTCATATGCAAACACAGGTACAGAAAGAAATCAACATAAATACAAATAGCAAGCAATGAATGCACAAGTACAAAGATTCGAGCAGGCATCGATTTGTCAGAGAGAGAACAGAAAGGACAATCTTGAAGATTACTTAATTTTAAAGTTTTTCAACATATTTATTTTTTATTTCCCACATATTTCTCACATATTGGATTCAGATTGAGATGGATTGAGCAGCTATCAGTCTCAGTCCTTGCAGCATAACCACATCAATATCAAAGTGGAAAAGGCCCAGTTTTGTTGGCTCTATTTATTTTCTATGACAGTAGCTGAAAGGGTTAATATTTAATTGAGTGTAATAAGCACATGAAGGAAAAAAAATTTGGATTTGAAGGAAGACAAACCTAAGGGGACGTCCTCCTAAATGTCTCAGACGTCACGTAAAACCTGTTCTTATAAGTTTTAAATAGTAGCAGAAGTACAATAGCCTATATCTCACCTAATCTGCAAGTCTCATCTTGCTAGATCAGAAGGCACTATATATAAATGCAATTGTTACGTGATTGCATGGATCTCAGAAAGGCACAATAACATTAAAATTACTTGATTGCATTACAATATGTGATACTCAAATGTAAGCAGTCTCCTTATTATTCAATGTAGAATCAGTCACTTGGATAAACAGCCAATCTGTTAGTTATTGAGTCAGCCAGTCAATAATGTGATGTAATACTAACCTAAGTAAGCATATAATCTAGACTGTAAGGGGTGTTCTTACACCAAGGTAGTGCATCTACCTCTGTAGCAGGAAGCCTGATTTGAAGTCCCACCTGTTCCAGAGGTGTGTTATAAATATGTTTGAATCGAAAGAAACCATGGTCTCATTCGATGTAATGGCACTGTTCACCTCTATCGACAAAACCCTAGCCAGAGAAACAATAGCCAACCTGCTGGACATACAGAACAGACAACAAGACCGGGAACCTATCAACAAAGACGGCATACTCAAACTACTGGACCTGTGCCTCGCAACACACTTCACATTCAACAACCAAATATATGAAGAAATCAACGGCACACCCATGGGCTCACCCATCTCTAGACTCATAGCAGAAGTGGTAATGCAAAGATTAGAACAAACAGTCTTACCACAAATTCAACCCAAACTCTGGGTCAGATATGTGGATGACACCTTTGTAATCATTAAAAACACAGAAATAGAGAACACATACCGGATCATCAACGCCACACTCACAGGAATCCGATTCACTAGAGAGGAAGAAAAGGACAACCAACTCCCATTCCCAGACGTGATGTTACAGAGAACACCTAATGGAGAATTCACCACAAAGGTACACAGGAAAGCCAAATATACAGACCAAGTCCTAAACTACGAAAGCAACCACCCCAACACACACAAAAGAAATTGCATCAAGACACTATTCAATTGCCAGACTACTGCGACCACTAGGACTCATAACAGCACACAAACCAACAGCCACTCTCAGACAACAACTCACCAGAACGAAGGACCCGATACCCAGCATGAGCAAAACCAATGTAGTGTACAAAATCCCATGCAAGGACTGCACAAACACTACATAGGACGAACAGGAAGACAGCTAACGATCCGCATCCATGAACACCAATTAGCCACAAAACGACACAACAAGCTATCCTTAGTAGCCACACACGCAGATAACAAGCAACATGAATTCGACTGGGACAACACTACTATTATAGGACAAGCCAAACAGAGAACAGCCAGGGAACTCCTAGAGGCATGGCACTCATCCACAGATTCAATCAATAAGCACATTGACCTGGACCCAATATACCGACCACTGCAACAGACAGCTGGAACTGATAACCGGAAGCGACGGATTCAAACCACTACAAATGCCGGAGGAAAGATCACAGAAGCGCATGACAGGAGGCTCCCAAGCACTGAGGATGTCACCTAGACAGGTGACGAAACGTCTGCAACACAAATTCCCAGCTCGGCGAACAGAACCACAACAACATGTTTGAATGGGTTGATTACAAATATCTAAAATTTTGACTATTTGTGCAAGTCTGAGATACCTGATTCAATAAGAATCCTAGTCTCTGTGGTATAAGTTGTGAGATAACATATCAGAAAAATACATCACACTGGTAATAAACAGAACTTAAATTGTCATAAACTGGCTTCAGCTGCAATATTACTAGATCGACTTTTTTTTTCTCTGTCACACACTTGAAGTAATCGGTGTATTCCTGCTCAAGTGATCAAAGTGATGGGTTTTCTCTGGACAATGGGTTTTAACGAAAGGCAAAGGTGAGGACTGCAGATGCTGGAGATTAGAGTCAAGATTAGAGTGGTGTTGGAAAAGCACAGCAGGTCAGGCAGCATCCGAGGAGCAGGAAAATCAACGTTTCGGGGGCAGGAGTCCTTCGTCAGGAATAAGGCTGGAAACCTCGGGGGTAGAGAGATAAATAGGAGGGGATGGGGCTGGGGCAAAGGTAGCTGGGAGTGCAATAGTTGGGTGGAGGAAGGGGTAAAGGTCGGAGAGGAGGGTGGAGTGGACCAGTGGGAAGGAAGATTGAAAGGTGGGACAGGTCATGAGGATGGTGCTGAGCGGGAGCTTGGAACTGGGGTAAAATAAAAGCAGGAAGTGCTGGATCAACTCAGCAAGTCCTGGGCCACCTCCATCGCCACTCCCTTACCACCCGACGCCTGGAAGAAAAACGCCTCATCTTCCACCTTGGAACCCTTCAACCCCAGGGCATCAATGTGGACTTCATCAGTTTCCTAATTTTCCCTCCCCCACCTTATCCCAGTTCCACACTTCCAGCTCAACACCATCCTCATGACCTGTCCTACCTGTCAATCGTCCTTCTCACCTACCCGCTCCACCCTCCTCTCTGACTTATCACCTTTACCCCTTTTACCCCTTCCTCCATCCACCTATTGCACTCTCAGCTACCTTCCCCCCAGCCCCACCCCCCTCCCATTTGTCTCTCCACCCACAAGGCTCTTAGCCTCATTCCTGATGAAGATCTCCTGCCCAAAACGTCGATTTTCCAGCTTGACCAATTTGTTGTAATTTTCACTTTCAACCTTACCCTTACACTTTTTGCCATGTTTATTTTAACAACAATAGTTGGAAAAAACTTTCACCCGAGACACTTAACACCACACTTGTTGCAAAGTGCCTGTAGCGTTTATGTTCACCATGATACTTTGCAATTACTCTACATCCTGCTGTATCCTTTGACAACCTTCCTCCTTATCTACAAGTCTACCAACTTTTGTTCATCTGGAAACTTACTAATTAGGCCACCTACATTTTAAATCCTTTGTATACACTACAAACAACAGAGGCCCCAGCACTGATTCTTTTGGAACATCACTAGTTACAGACCTCCAGTCAGAAAACATTTCTCCACAACTACACTCTGTCTTTTATGAACGAGCCAATTTTGTATCCAACTCACCAACCCACCATGGATACCATGTGACTTCATCTTTTGTATCAACCTACCACAAGGACCTTGTCAGATTTTTTAATGAAGTCCATGTCAGCTACATCCACTGCTCTAACCTCATCAATCATCTTCATCACCTACCAAAGATCAAATTTGTGAGACAAATACTGCCTATCCTTGATAAGTTTGTTCTTTTCCAAGTTTGAGTACATTTTATCCCTAAGAATCTTCACCAATAACTTCCCTATGACTGATGTAAGGTTCATCAGCCTATAAATTCCTGGAATATCTGTGTTGCCCTTCTTAAACAATGGAACAACATTGGCTAATCTCTAGTCTTCGGGACATTGTCTGTGATACTAACACGCCAGCAATGCTTTTCCTCGCCTCCCTCAGTATCCTGGAACAAATTGCACGATTGTTAATTCAAGAAGAAAACCAACATTTATACAGCGTGAAAGGAGAGTATTGATAGATTTGCAAATGGAGTCTGAGTACTCAATGTCTTATCATGGAGAATATATCAAATCTAGATGATTAACAAGTAACCACCAGGCCTTGCCAATTGCCTGCCCATCTTCCTCTGTTATCTTAGAGCCCGGATGTCTCAGGAGAAGGAGCATGCAGTGTCTACCAACACCCTTGAGCTGTTCAGGGAGAAATGGGTGACGCAGGGAGTGGAGTGTATCATTTCCCCCTCCAGCTCTATTTTGATTTAATCCCTGCCCTCTCCTTCACTATTTGATCACACAGCATTGCCCTTTGGTGTGAAGGGAACTGCTTGTCACTGGCCACTCGGGTGTTTCTTTTCTTCCTGGTGGTGGAAATTGAATAAAGATTTGTGCACCTTGTGTCTTTCACTGTGTCTCACACCTGAACACACACAGCACGGTTGCTGGGGAAAATATAAGCACCACGGCAGTTAGGCAGTAGTGTGGGGATAGAGAAAAAAAGAAAAACAAAAACAACAACCGTCTTTAAATTTTAAACTAGGCAGGTTGACTTTGATTGCTATAATCATTGTATGGTCAACAATGGAATCTGGTAGTGTAATGGTAATATCAGTGGATTCAAATTCTACCATGGCAAATAATGAAATCGATATTCAACAAAACATAGAATCAGAGGTTATCTTAATGGTGAGCAATGTAATAATTGTTGGTTGTCATAAAAATAGAGCCATCTGGTTTTCTAATGTCCTCTAAGGAAGGAAATCTACTGGCCCATATGTGACTCCAGACACACATCAATTTGGTTGACTCTTCATTGCCCTCTGAAGTGGCTTAGCATTTCCATTTAAAGGTAACTCGGGAGAGGCAATAAATGCCACCAATGTACACAACCCATATACAGAGGACCCTCGATTATCTGGCATTCGATTATCTGAATATCACATTAGCTGGCAAGATTGCAAGGTCCCGATGCTTAGCTAAACTATGTTATCCAATATTTGAATATCCAGAATTCAGTTTAACAAAAGGAAATACTGCCCGCCTGTGTCCTTCGGATCATCAAAGTTCCCCTGAAAACATTTGAGCACATATCTGTCGTCTCCTCTGCCCTGAAGCTCTTCAGCCATGTCCTGAAGCAGACTCATTACAACAGCCACATCTCCTTCCTCAGTGCCTGCCTACAGAACTGATTGATCCCGCATGGACTTTGGAACAAATTCAGACCAACACAATTTGGATCTGAACAGTACCCACTACAAATCCAAATCCTCCAGAAACAGTTTTCCTTCTGGATCCTCTGCTCCACACATGCAGCCATGTGCTGCCACCTACTCTCTCTACAATCAGCCCTGCCTCAGCTCAGGGTCACACTCTGTCAGAACTGCAAAGGACCCCTACTGTTTTATATCCTCAGAAGAATTCACACACTTAACAAATGTTTTTTTCTACACCATATCAGACATCAAAAACTGTAAGTACAACAAATTTTCATGTACCTTCCTCAATTGACGGAATTCCTGGACCATTCCAGAAGCTTCCCCTGGCCTTCAGAACTGTTCGGCCGCCATCAGCCACACAATTGCTCCAGCCACCACCACCGTGGTAAATGATGACGGTGACTACACTGCCTCCAGGACCACTGGCCAAATAACCATTGCCACAACTGCTACTAGATCCACTGTCGCCGCAACAGTTACGAGATCCAACGCTGCTGCACCCACTACTAGAACCACCACCGCCACAACCACTAATAGATCCAATGCTGCCACAACCGTTAGTAGATCCACCGCAGCCATGACCACTACTAGAACAACCGCCGCTGTGACCACTGCAAGATCCACTGTCACCGCGACCATTACTAGATTCACCACCGCCATGACTGTCACTAGCTCCACTGCTGCCGCAACTGTTACTAGATCCACCAACTCCATGACTTTACTAGATCCAATGCCGCCGCGACCATTCCTAGATCCACCGCCGCTGTGACTACTGCAAGATCCACTGCTGCCACGACCATTACTCAATCCACCGCGGCCGAAACTAACACGAGGCCTAACCAGTACATCATTTTCGCCCTCGTTGTTTCTGCTGCCACAGCCACTTCCACCCTCACTGACGCCATTCACCTGAACACCACTGACAGCATCGTCTACGCCACGTGTTATGCCACTTGTGCCCCATGGATCCCAGAATCACCATCTCCACGCCCCACACACCCCTCCCCCACACCCAGGGTGAGGGTCACTTCCATAAATGACATCATCCTTGGTCTCTCTACTACCACTCCCACCACAGTTGTAGTCTCCGTTCCCACTCCCAGCTCCGCCCCGACACCTGTTCCCAGTCCTGCCATGTTTTCGCCATCTCCCCCAGACCTCCCCCTCACTGAGGATGAACGATCAGTCCTCAGCAGTCTCCTCTACACTGGAAAGACAGGACACCTACTTGCAGATGGCTTCAGAGAATATCTTCAGGACACCTGCACCAACCAACTCAACCACCCCATGGTTGAACAATTCAACTCCCCCTCCCACTCCACCGAGGGCATGCAGCTCCTGGGCCTCCTCCATCGCCACACCCTAACCGCCTGAAGCCTGGAGGACATCCTTCCGCTTTGGGACCCTCCCACCACACGACATCAATGTGGATTTCACCAGTTTTCTCAATTCCCCTCCTCCCACCTTATCCCAGTTCCAACCTTCCAACTCAACACCGCACTCATGACCTGTCCTACGTGTCCATCTTCCTCCCCACCTGTCCGGTCCACCCTCTTCTCTCACCCATCACTATTACCCCCACCTCCATCCACCGATCACACTCTTAGCTACCTTCCCCCAGCCCCAACCTTCTTTCATTTATCTCTCCACGTCCTTGGCTCACAAGCCTCATTCCTGATGAAGAGCCCTTGCCCGAAGCATTGACTCTCCTGCTCCTCGGATGCTGCCTGACCGGCTGTGCTTTTCCAGCACCACACTCTTAACTATGATCTCCAGCATCTGCAGTCCTCATTTTCTCCCTGTCACATATTATGTTACATTGAAGCAGAGGCCATGTGCACCCACGTTAATTTTGTCTGAACTGAAAGGATTATATGTATTGTTAAATATAACTTCCAGCACATTCAATTGCACCACACCGCAAGCCCAACTAATATTCCTATAATGTTGCCTCTGTATACATTATACTCAAGATTATCCACCAAATGTTGTCTAATTGCAGAATCTAATAACATTATCTGCTCAGGTAATATCTTGCTATATATTGCACAAATCCATGGAGGTCTCAATGGTAGTTGTGCCTGTTCCTGTGTAGTACCCAGCCTACCTCAGATCAGCCTGGAAGAAGTATGATTCTCAAAGGTTTCAGCAATGGTTGAAGCTACTTACTTCACACTGCCCGATACAGTTGTAACACAAGTGGTGTTTGTCATTAGTATGATATTGCTGCCAAGCCAGAATTATATTATTGAATTTTATGCTGTATGAATTTCACTGCCAGTGTGATGCCAGGTTGAAATACTGTGGGACTGTATCAAACAACATGTCCCTTCAGCTGGTCGCAACACGCAGACCATAACCAAATAACCTGCACTTGCAAAACTTGCAACACAGTGTTCAGTCTTAGATGTGATTCTGCAATTACAATTATTGTGAACCTTCCTGATGAGTGCAAAATGAAAAGCTTCAGCAAAATGTACATTTTCTCATATGCCCAAATTGGTTTAATAATTTTATTGGTTTTACCGGCTTCATTAGTTTTCAGTCATACTTTCCTCAAAATCATTGCTCTAAGAAGATGCTCCCAGCTTCTTCTCTAATCTGCTAAATTGTTCAATCATTTCCTCTGTCCCTTTTACCATCATCTTTAGCAATGGATATGAAAAGCTTGCTTTTTTTATCGTAGGTTTAAGAATATCTGCTCAGCTACTGCTGTTGCTTTCTCAGTTGCCAGTCAAGCCAAACTCCCTCATTGACTTGCACCAGTCTTGGCCTTAAAAACAAATATTTCCCAATCCAAGTAAACTGGTAACCACCTGAAATCCCTGCCTATTCTCCATGCTGACTGGCATTTATAAGGTTCATTTTGCCTTTGCTCTTCCAAAACTGCAAGTCATCAATCCCATCCTATATTTAAAAAAATTACTGTTTAAATACTAAATGGTCACAACTTAGAGGATAAGAATGTGGAGGCAAAGCATACAAGAGGAGGAAAAGAAAGGCAAACATGACCAGGTATGAGGTAAAGTTGTCATAGTCTTTCCAGGTCATGGGGACACTCTCTTAGAGAGAAACAGTTGGTGGTGGTTTAATCTGAGGGTCACTGTGCCACAGGTAAGGGGAGAGAATGAGAAAGAATCGTTTACAGTAACTTCAGCAAGAGTGGGAGTTGAGCCCACAACATTAGTGTCCCTTTGTATCTGCAAACCAGCCATCTAAGCAAAGTGACCCCCCGCCCGAGCCATATATAGGAGCATGAGGAGACAGGAGAAAGGACCGTTCTGTCGACGATAATGACCATCCTAACTCTGTCCATCCTCCCCAATTCATTGTTATTTCAGAACCCCATGCACAGCTTTCTCTCAACATCACACATGAACTGTCCCCATCTGGTTTCCACCTCCAAACGTGGTTCTTTATGTTCAGCAAAAGATATCTGAGCTGGAAACAACTGTAGCTAATCTAGTAGTTAAAATGGAAAGAGACTTAAGTCAATACACTGGGCAATAATATTTGTTAATAAAGTATAATGCAGAAAAAAAAATTGATACCAAATTTTCTAGTTTGGTAAACTTATGGAATTATATTTTTTGAGAGTGAATTGTTGAATATACTGCACAGAAACAATGAATTGGAGGCAGCTTTGCATTGGACGTACAGTACTTCAGCACTAACATTGGCACCAAACCCACCCCTTGAGGAGTGTGTTCCACTGTTGGCTCTATTCAATGGAGATAGAATAGATTCTTGGCATACATTTTGGCACAGAAGTGGAGAAAAGCCAATGCCAAGTTTCCATCTAATTAAGAAAGGGTGAGATGATGCTAAGGAAGATTTTTTTTCTTTGTGTGCACAATCTGGCCAGAATATCGTGGGAATTTACTGATTGCCTTCCTACTGCCAATCTCAGCAATGATCTCTACACACAAGAACCTGGTTATTAAGCAGAAGCAAAAAATATGGGAAATATGAACATACTAAGAAGTGAGGGAGCCACTGGAAATATCTCTACTTATAATCAAAATAGTGCCTCCCCGGTGAGCTGAAATAAGGTGTGATGTCAATGCATTGATGGCTTATTTACTTTCAATTTATGTGGGTTACAAGAGAAAGGAGACAATTATCTGGATGTTTGCCTTATTTTCCCAATGGTTTTTAACTTGACCTTAGAAAATTTAATACTTTAGGAGCCTTTATGAGAAACGTCTATCTGTTTTATTAGGTTTAAAGCAATAGCATTTTTTCTTATGAAGACCACACAATGCCTTCAATTCATTTATTAAGAAATATAGGAAAACAGAATACGCTTCTGTTTTCACAATTCTAGACTGAGCTGTGCCTGTCTACAACTGAAAAGCTGCCAGTTTTGTGAACTATGTTTATGTCTGTGCAGGTCGGATTTGCCTGGTACCCATTCCCACATTTTTCCAATGCTGAAAGCTCAATCAATACTTCAGTGCAGTTCTGTGGTATGTGTTGACTGGTGTCCTTCATTATTGCTGAGAGTTCAATATATGCCAGTTAAATTCAGGCACTGATATTCCACCAAAACCGATCAAATATTGTAAAACTTTCACATTCAAAATTTGTGTTGGTTTATAGGCAAAATATTCAATTTACACTGATACCTTTATTCTGATGAAAATTTATTCCTTTCTTAGTAGTACAGCTTATCTTGCTGTCTACTTTTGGCCTTTCTGCAATAGAAAGAAAATAACTCACCTCATAACTAATAATCATTTACTATGAACTGGTTTTACATTGGGCTGATAATTTAAAAGCATGTAGTTTGATGTCAGGGAGCTGTTTCCCAGCATTTAAACCATTGATCTGACTTCTGTCAAACACTTTGGCTAACTCTCCCAAAGACAACCCAAAGAACTAAGGATACTAGAAATCAGAAAGAAAAATAGAAATGGTTGAAAAAATCTCAACAGGTCTGGCAACATCTGTGAAGAGAAAGTGGAGTTTACGTTTTGAGTTTAGTGACCCTTCTTCAGATCTGATTGTAGCCAGGAAAATGTTGGTACATAGGCTAAAGATGGGGAGAGGTGGGAGTAAAGCGATAAAGCACGGAGAGAGAGAGAGAGAGAGAGAGCAGTAATAGAGCAGGCAAAGGAATAGGTAAAGGTCACCCTTGGAGAATGAACAGCTGTTAATAAAGACCCTTAAAGGCTGACAATGGGTTGGTTGTGGTAGCAGCCCATGTGATGACAAGGTCTGGCGTATGAGGGTTTGGGGAAGGACATGGGAGGAGGTGCACAGACCCTAAAATTATTGAACTCAATATTGAGTCCAGAAGGCTGCAGTGTCCCCAGGTGAAAAATGAGATGCTGTTTCTCTAGTTTGCACTGAGCTTCACTGGAGCACAGCAGCATGCCTGAGACAGAGATGTTGAAGGGTCGGGCAACTGGAAGCTCAGGGTTTTTTTGAAGACAGAATGTAGGTTTTATGCAAAGCGGTCACTCAGTTCGCATATCATCTCCCCACTGTAAGGGAGACCATAGTGTGAGTAGCAAGGACAGGAGACTAGATTGGATGAAGGGCAAATGAATGATTGTCAGAGGTGTAGGCCTTGGATAGCGAGGAGGGAGAAAGTAAAGTGGCAAGTGTTACACCTTCAGCGATTGCAGGGGAAGGTGCTGAGGCTGTGGGGAGATATTGCGAGTGAAGGAGGAGTGAACTGGAGGGAACCGCCCCTACAGAAGCCAGATGAGGGAGGGGAGGGCAATATATGTCTTGTGGTGGCATCCCATTGGAGGTGGTGGAAATGGCAGCCAATGATACTCTGGATGTGGATGCTGGTGGGATGTGAAGTGAGCACCAGGAGTACCCTTACACTGTCATATAGGGGGAGAGAAGGGATGTGGGCCAATGTCTGGGAGATGGGAGATTCGAACACAAACAGCCCATTGTCAGCCACTAATACTGCCCATTACTAACTTCTAATTATCCTAGCCTGACTGTTATCCATTCCTTTGTCTGCCTTATCACTGCTGTGTCTCACTGGGTTTCAAAGTGTGGCATGGTGGCTCAGTGGTTAGCACTGCTGCCTCACATCTCCAGGCACCTGTGTTTGATTCCACCCTTGGGTGATTGTGTGGAGTTTGCACATTCTCCCTATGTCTGTGTGCGTTTCCACTGGGTGCTCTGGTTTTCCCTCACGGTCCAAATATAAGACCCATAAGACATAGAAGCAGAAATTAGGCCATTCAGCCCATTGGGTCTGCTCTACCATTCAATCATGGCTGACAAATTTCTCAACCCCATTCTCCCACTTTCTCCCCGTAACCCTTGATCCCCTTGATACTCAAGACCTTATCTATCTCTGTCTCAAATATACTCAATGACCTGGCCTCCACAGGCTTCTCTGGCAACGAATACCAGATATTAGGTGAATTGACCATTTGAATTGTCCCATAGTGTCCAGGGAGATGCAGGCTAGATGGGTGAGCCATGGGAAAATGCAAAGATAGGATTGGGCAGTGGGTCTGAGTGGGATGCTCTCTGGAGGCCCTATGGGCCAAATGGCCTGTTTCCAAACTGTATGAATTCTATGATTCTATCTCCACTATTGAACACTTCTCCTACTCCATCTTCAGTACATATACCAAACGTTTCCTTCGTACAATCAGATCACAGATGCCGAGTTTTCCAGCAATTTAAATTTTTGGTTTCTCTAACTCTGCTGCCAGTTTATTGATGCACTCCATAACAGCCTGAGCATCAGGAATGAACTGACAAATGCTGAGATTCCACAATCAAACCAAAAGGCATCACTCCTGTATTACTGGATGAAAATAAATTGCCAATTGCCAATATTTCCTTGTTCTGCTCTGCAAACAATTTCCTTTGAAGGTTACCCTGAAGTGACTCTGAATGCATACATAAAAGGTTGTTGCAGATTGACAGCCAGACCACCATTTCAGAGATTGCCATCAATGTGGATCACTCAGGTTATTGTCATAATGACTCATCAGCTGGGTACTCCCAGGCAGATAACGGATGGAATTTAATTCGGGTGATTGGAGTCCAGATGACAGACTTCGAAACTTACTAGAACAGTGGGGTCCTCTTGTGGTGCAGTGGTAGTGTCCCTATCTGTGATCTGTGAGACCTGTGTTCAAATCCTACCTGTTCTAGAGCTCTGTAACAACATCTCAGAACAGGTTAATTAGACTAATAGGGTAAATAAAAAAAGTTAAGTGTTATATATAAGGAGGTTTTGTGGCGCAGTGGTTGTAAAATAATAATCAAAATTCATAGGATTCTCAAGTGGAGCCAGAAGAGGAGGACTCACCATGAACATGTGGCAGCCAGTGAATCAGGGAAAGTTGACATGTAGTGCTCATCCAAATTACTGTAGATGGCACAGATTGTCCCTTTAGCTGTTCTTGCCACACTAACAATAGTGCCTTCACAAATTCATGCAAACTAGAGACTTCCAGACTGAACAACCACTTTCCCATCTAAGATTGGAATTGTACATGTTCTTAAGTATCCGCGGACAGTGTCGTGAAGTGAAAGATGGGCAAATGTACTCTGACTAACCTTGATCAGTTTGCAATAACCCTTTTTAACTTTGGCCGGTTATGTGGTGAGATAGACAAAAAGGACAAGAGTCTGGGGAACATCCAACACAACTTTTCTGAACATGTTATCATGGAAAAACAACGTTTATCAGACTTTCCTATTGTACTCTAATTAAACTCTATCAATAAGATTCGTAATGGGAAGCGATGGCCTAGTGGTATTATCACTGGACTCTTAATCTAGAGACCCAGGTAATGTCTATATCCCACCACAGCAGATAGTAGAATCTGAATTCAATAAAAGAAACTAAAATTATTTTACTAAGGGAAATAAAGAATTATGGGTATAATAATTATCAGTTATCAGTTACTGGGGAAAAAGCCCATCTGGTTCACTAATGTCCTTTAGGGAAGGAAACTGCCATCCTTACCTGGTCTGGTCTACATGTGACTCCAGACCCACAGCAATGTGGCAGACTCTTAACAGCTCTCTGGGCAATTAGGGATGGGCAATAAATGCTGGCCTCGTCAGTGATGACCTCAACTTAAAAAAACTTTTCACAGGTCTCATCAATAAACATGCTTAAATCTCTAATTAAACAGTCTCAATTTACACTAGTTATTGACTTCAAACATGTGCTTCCAAGGATTTGTTATACCCTATCCACAGGTCCTACTGGTGTATTTGAGCTATTTGTCTGAAAGGACTGGGAAGACCTGTTCAATAAGACTAGGTCAGGCTGTTCCTCAGTTCTTGAGAGTTGGTTGATGTTTCAAAATCTGCAGTCATCGATTTGAGCTTCCCCTCTCATCTAGGGCTGGTTCTGGTCTTCGGGTTGTCTCACCGAGGTGATCCTATGGGTCGGTCAGTCTGATGATGCTTGCCACAAAATACAAGAAGCTGTAGATGCTGTGCAGCTCGACTGTCAGTTGAAAGTGTTCTCTGGAGATGCTGTTGAAGAAGATGATAAAGCAGGGAGAACTGAAACTTATGATTGCCTAATTTATCCCCCTCTTCACACCTTTCTCTATGGCCTGTACCTAATACTATCATCAGGTAGGTGTGATGATGCTGCCCCTTTAACAAGGTTATGTTGTCCTAGTTTTTTTTCAAGAGGGGTTGTAAAGTCAGTGGTGCTGAAATGGCTGAGAGAAATTGACTGTGTCAACAAACAGGGGAGGCCTTTAGGTTTTTTTCTAAAACAGTTGTACAATGAATGAGGAGTGGCCAGTTCTCTCAGTTTACTTTAGTTTGAGCAGGGAGTCAGAATCTACTGTTTGCAGAGAATCAGCAACAGTGAAAAGAAACAGATCACACTTCAGGTGTTGCCTGAACCTCTCGCTGAAATCTTTCCTGCCTGTAAGAACTTGTGTTTGAATTTACTTTTTGCCAGGGGATGTGTTTATGAGATGTTGTGGGGATTGGAACAGCTTTGTTAAGTTGCGATTGAGTCGGTCAGGTTATCAAAGAAGTTGTTATTCTAAATTCTGTTTTCTTTTGTTTGTGATTCAACAGCAGTATATAAATAAATTTAATTTGACTTAAAGCCAAGTGGTTTGAACAATTGCATCACTCCTGGAATATCCACTGTACATCTGCTTTAAAATAAGCAAAAGTTAAGATCAGGGTTACTTTCTTAAAACATTTTGGGGGGTCCGGCCTGGTCCATAACACAGGGCAAAAAAATTCAATTGGTGTAATAACATTTCATATTTGGAAGTAACAAAACATTGGTTTGAACCTTAAACTGTCAAATACTATCCTTGACTATGACTATAGTATACTATGACTCTGGCCTCCAATTGAATTCGATGCCACCAAGTTTATGCAACATTCTTCTAACAAAGCAGATTCACTGGAGGTGTACACAACAGTTCATTCTGAAATAACGTAGCTGTTAGCGCCTGGCCAGGCAGTTCCGGGATGGTCTGGTTTCTGCAGGAAATTGATTGTCCAAGGTCTGGCTGCATGAATACTATCTGTTCCAGCTCTACACTTCACTAATTGCAAAGTCCAGCTTGGTTTAAAATTAGCTTCCACATTTTGAGTTTTTTAATCCATGCTTATGTAGGAAAAATACAGCTTTCGTATAACAATCCTGGTGATCATGCGTTATCTGACCATAACAAGTTCTAAAGTATGAGCATTCGTTCATGCAACCGTATGTAAGGAAAGCTTAGTTGGTGCCATCCTATTCATGGAACTACAAGCGATGCCACATTTACTTGGAAATATCTGAAGAACTTTGCTTTCACTGATTTTGGGTCATCACAATATCTTATTGTGTCTACAGTGAGATAATGAATTAATTCTGCAATCATGGTGGTTCTTCTCATGGTACTGAAAATCATCATTGTACCTTGAAAAACCACTTGACTTCCTTTATTCATGCTGACATGGATGGCAATTGTCAGACTGGCAAGTTTGTTCATGGCCTTTGGTGTATTATTTGTCAGGACAGAGAACTTTTTCTTTTGTTTCAAAGGCTGCCAACCATCAGTGAGAAAAGGTGCTTAAACCTTTCCAAGACAACTCCTAAATGGAAATATCCATCTATATATTCAATGGAAAAGTAAGGCTATTATCTCAAATGTGGCTAATAACAATCCTGTTTAAGGTGAGTGAAAGATTTTCTTCCTGACACCTCAAAGCTCATTCACCATCTACAAGGCACATGACAAGCAAAGGAATGATGGCATACTCCCCATTTGACTGGATGAATGCAGCTCCAACAAGAAGCTCGCCACCATCCAAGGCAAATCTAACACATTTAACGTTCACATCCTCCACTGTTTATGCAGTTGTATCATGCATGAGATGTGCTGTAGGAACTTGCCAAGACTCCTTCAATAGCATCTTCCAGAAGGGCTAAATCAACAGATGCACAAGGACACCACCAGCTGCATATCCCCTTCCAGCCGTACACCATCCTGACTTGGAACTATATCGCTGTTCCTACACTATGGTTAGGTCAAAAATCTGGAATTCTCCAATAGACGAATTTCAGTGGTCCAAGGTGATATTTCACCAGTACCTTCTCACGGACAATTAGGGACTGATTAGAAATGTGCCTTTTCCAGCTATGCTGAGATGAATGAATAAAACATGAACCAAGTGCAGATGTTCATAGAGATGCCAAATGGTCTATGAAGAGTTCTATACCTTTAATGCCCTGCTACCCAGTTAAACATATTATCAGCTTAAGATCTCGACGACAATGCATTTCACATCATAAAAGGTCAGTTGGTCAGTTTTACCAACCATGGATAATGTAACAAAATAAACTACCCACTTGAAGTTGACTTATCTGAGGGTAAAATATAGCTACAGGTACATTACAGCAGAGACAACTTTTTAATACATTTACCAATGTGGGTGGCATGGTGGCACAGTGGTTAGCTCTGCTGCCTCAGAGCGCCTGTGATCCAAGTTCAATTCCCGCCTCAGGCGACTGACTGTGTGGAGTTTGCACGTTCTCCCCGTGTCTGCGTGGGTTTCCTCCGGGTGCTCCGGTTTCCTCCCACAGTCCAAAGATATGCAGGTCAGGTGAATTGGCCATGCTAAATTGCCCGTAGTGTTAGGTAAGGGATAAATGTAGGGGCATGGGTGGGTTGTGCTTCGGCGGGTCAGTGTGGACTTGTTGGGCCAAAGGGCCTGTTTCCACGCTGTAATGTAATCTAAAATCTAATCAATATCAGCTCTAACTTAAGCTTCCTGTATTATTGTTTTCCGGATGTGGGCTGATGATATTAAAATGAGATAATAACGTTTTTTACAATTGCTGATAAATATTTATTATAATAATAAATTTGTATTAGAATGAAGTTAAAAATAACACAACACCAGGTTATAGTCCAACAGGTATAATTGGAAGCACTAGCTTTCGAAACGCTACTCCTTCATCAGGTGGTTGTGGAGTATACGATTGTAAGACACAGAATTTATAGCAAAAGTTTACTGTGTGAAGTAACTTGAATTCTACATTGAAAAATACTTTGATTTTTTTGTTAACAAACAAGCAGTGCTCTGAAAGCCTGTGCTTCCAATTAAACCTGTTGGACGATAACCTGGAGTTGTGTGACTTTTTAACTTTGCACACCCCAGTCCAACACTGGCACCTCTAAATCATGATTATCAGAATGAATATTGTATCATAGAAGAATAGTTATAACATGACTATTCTACATTAACTTATACACAGTAGTTAAATCCACCAAGAAAAAAATCTCTTCTTTGCAGTTATACAAAGAGCATTTAGAATATACTATATTCAAAATCCAGTATAATTTCTACAGACTATTTTTGCTCTATCTAAAGTGTTCTCTTGTAAGAAAACTCAACTCTTCTTTGTATACTAAGATGATTGGTCTCTCTCTCTGTTTGTGCGCATGTGTTTATTGTCATTTAAAAATTATTATCCATCTTTATGGCCAAATGAGAATACTCAATTGGTTTATTGGATGGCCACAAACAGGTCTTATCACTTTAGTTATATTGTCTCTTTTATTGATTTCTTGAAGATGAATTCATTTGTTTAGCATTTATCTTACAGGTGTTTGGTAATTTTGCACAGTAATCCTCCAAGGTCTCCAAGAGTCCCACATTTTTCTGTAAAGTGCTTTATTTTACTTCTTGACACGGTGGCACGGTGGCACAGTGGTTAGCACTGCTGCCTCACAGTGCCTGAGACCCGGGTTCAATTCCCGACTCAGGCGATTGACTGTGTGGAGTTTGCACGTTCTCCCCGTATCTGCGTGGGTTTCCTCCGGGTGCTCCGGTTTCCTCCCACAGTCCAAAGATGTGCAGGTCAGGTGAATTGGCCATGCTAAATTGCCAGTAGTGTTAGGTAAGGGGTAAATGTAGGGGTATGGGTGGGTTGCGCTTGGGCAGGTCGGTGTGGACTTGTTGGGCCGAAGGGCATGTTTCCACACTGTAAGTAATCTAATCTAATCTTGACATTGATTGAGACACAATGTATTTGTGTATTTTATTTTCATTTATTCCAATTGAGCTAATTAACACTTTTCTCGAACCTTTATGTTCACCCAACATATATATGTTTCATTTATGTTTGCTGCAAGCAGACTGAATAATATTGCCTCCTGTCACTGGATGGCCCAGATACCTGAGAACCTTTTAGCTTAGTTACTGCTTAACTATGACTGGAAGAATGGGAAGAGGAATACATATATATGGCACTTTACAAGTCATCCACCAGTTGGACATCACAAGGAGTTGTGGTATCCATTAAGTTTCCTGAGGACAACATCCCTGACATTTTCCCGGTGAAGGACAGTGTGAATCACTTCTGTCAGAAGACCGTGCCTCCAGGTTAAGGTAGCAGCTGATGGAAGGGAAGTCAAGATTGCGACCATGCTGTATTCCAAAATAGTTCCTCAATGCAAACAAACATCTATTTGAATGATTTATACAATTAAATGAAGGATTACTTCGTTGAAAATGAAACCCTTTGTCTCCAGGGACAGCATTGTGAATTAAATTTAAAGTTATCCAATTGAAGGACAGTGTGTAGTTAGAGAGTAACGTCGTGATGCAGCTGGCTGGGTTGTATCAGAATTGTTGAATATGAATTCATTGTCTGGCGTTTAGCTCCTTATTTCAACCATTTCGCTAAAAAGATTTACCAAGTGGAGGCTGAGCAATTCTGCACAGAAAGAGAAGTTTAATCATATGATGCTATCTGGATGGCTGTTATTCATCTACCAGTGATTCTGCTAGAATGTGGAGCATTGATAACTTGCTTATCTTTTGGGCCAGAGTAAAAGTGAATCAAGAAATAAAAAGTATTTTGTTTTATGAATGATAAGGTATTTGAATTATCTCTGGAATATGTTTGCTTCACCATTAGGAATGAAGTTGATTTAAAATTATCTATGTGTTCCACTGGGATCAAATTATTCATAATCAATTTTCTATGACTGATTAAGCAGAAAATGTTTTGCAGATTGAAAAGGGCTTCCTGAGGTAGCAAACTATTGTTTCTAGGTTGATCGCTGCCTGGAAATGTGTAAAACATATTGCTAGATCCATTGAACATGTTCCAAGTAGTTCATCTAATGCCTTTCATATCTGTTCTTTCCCTTGTACGACATCTTGTTCTAAATAGCATTGTAGCAAAGAATCTGCAGTATCATGACCTATACGTTTGTTACTGAATATTAAGTTGAACAAATAAGGTACACTAGACGTTACCGCAGCAGTGCACTCGGCTGTCATCCAGAAGACCTAACATTAAATATCTGCCTCAGCAGTCTTGAAATTTGGTACCTGTTAGGAACATAGGAAGGATGTATTTCACCAGCTGTTGGATGGAATACTTGGGAGAGTGCCAATGGCTGTGGAAAACTTCAATTCAAAGAACGAGGATAAACACAGTGAAAGATTCACTTTTGAAATTCTGAGAGGATCATTATAGAGTCATCTTCAAAACCCACAACATCTTTTGTCCTTCATTATCCTTCCCATTGAATCACAGCATCCCTTTAGCATGATAGCAGGCCATTCAGTCCATCCAATCTACACTGACGAGCATCCCACCCAGACCCACCCTTCTATATCATCCCCGGACCCCTGCATTCCCCATGTCTAACCCATCTAGCCTACACATCTGTGAACGCTATGGACAATTTAGCATGTCTAATCCACCCAATCTGCACATCTTTGGATTGTGAGAACAAATTTGGAACACCCACACAGACAAAGGGAAAATGTGCAAACTCCCAGATAAGTGAAAACATAGCTAAATTGAAAAACAGAATGGGAACCAGCAGGATCCAAAGATAAACTGTGACCAAATATCATGAAGAGAATGAGAAAACTGATATATTCTTGAAATGTTTACCATTGATAATGATTCCATGATTATGTAGCTTTTATGGAATTTCATCCAGGTAACTTATTTCCTTTAGAAAATAGCTTTGATTGCTAGTCATCACATAAGGAGATTTTAGTTGTCTCACACCTTCACAGACTGTCAACATAAGTTAAGGGCCCAATGTAGCCCAGAAGGTAATACACTTGGAATCCTTTACAATTGCTGGCAATTGTTCATTATTTTAAGTTCACTACTAGTGATGCAGTGAGATCTGAACCCCTATCATAGCTGCAGAGTAAACTCATCACATTCAATGTGGAGAATTCTAATCTATTGCAAATTGTGCTAGCAAAAATTCAAAGTTCCTTGAAAGTGGAGTCGGAGGTGGATAAGATAGTGAAAAAGGCATTTAGTGTACCTTAATTGAGTGCATTGAGAATAGGAGTTGGGAAGTCATGTTGTGGCTATACCGATCATTGGTTAGGCTATTAGAATATTGTGTGCAATTCTGGTCTTCTTGTAAGAGGAAGAATGTTGTGAAACTTGAAAGGGTTCAGAGAAGATTTACAAAGATGTTGCCAGAGTTGGAGGGTTTGAGCTATAGGGAGAGGCTGAATGGTGGGGGCTGTTTTCCCCACAGCATGGGAGTCTGATGGTTTTCCTTATAGACTCTTATAAATCATGAGGCACATGGATAGGGTAAATAGACAAGGCCTTTTCCCAGGGGTGGGGAATTCAGAACTAGAGGGCATAGGTTTAGGGTGAGAGGGGTAAAAGTGGTGCGCGTATGAAATGAGCTGCCAGAGGAAGTGGTGGAGGCTGGTACAATTGCAGCAGTTAAAAGGCATCTGGATGTGTGTTTGAATAGGAAGGGTTTTGAGGAATATGGGCCAAATGCTGGTAAATGGGACTAGATTAGGTTAGGACATCTGGTCGGCATGGATGATTTGGACCGAAGGGTCTGATTCCATGCTGTATGCCTGTATGACTCTATGAAAAGATTTATGCTGGCACAACCGATATTAGAATTGTACAAGACCAATGAACAGTTCAAGCAAATGCATCTCAAATATGCAGCTTTCCCTTACAGCTAAGTTCATAAACTAAATTGACAGATGGTCCAAAGTAAATGGGAAGAAATAGCATTCCAAGGTACTGCACAAACAACAATAGTCAATTGTGCAAGCTGCCAGTGATCAACCAATATTTATGTAACAAAACTTAGTCCCATGTCATACATTTTTGGGAGGTTTGCTAAGATTGGTCTAGGTAAAACATTCTCTTCAGTCTAATATCTTTGTATATATGAAGCAACATACTTTTCCATTTTGCTAGCTATGTGTAATCATTTTTTCAAAGGTTGTTCTTCATCCCTAGAATTTTCTAATTCTAAAATATTAAGTGATTCTTTAAGTGCGAGTTGTACTGTATGGCATGTGTCCTGATATGTGACTCATTCAGAAAGGTGCACTTTGTTGTAACACAATCTGATTGTGTAGCAGCAACAAGAACTTAACACTAGACACTTTGACCAGGTGGAATTGTTCAATACATGGAAAGATGTTGCTGTCCTGCTGTAATTTCACTGACAGCCATTAAAGAGCTTTGTGTTTGTTTGAGAGAGTAATGCTGCAAAGAATTGCTGAAATTTCTCATTTATTGATCAATACAGATTGAACCAGTTTAAAAGCCACACACTTGGGGACAATCTCGAAGGAGACTATTTGACCCATCATGTTTGCACTGGCTCTCCAAATGTATGATTCACTTTATGTCGTTCACCTACCTTCTTCCCCTCAACGTTTAGAGTTAACTATTATCATATTTCTTTATATGCCGACTTATTTCATGAAGGCAATGCAGAACTTTCAACTCAGTTCTCTAACAACTTTGGACCTAACTTTTTTGTACCTAGATACCTTTATATCTAAGACGGAGTGGTGTATGGTGACATTATAGACTCCTCTGCACGAATACACATGACAATAAAATCTAAATCTAAAAATCTAAGTCTAAATTCACACATTGACCCCTTTAAAATAACAGCGTAATTTCTTTTTGAATGTCTCATTCTAAACTGTCTCCAACAGATTCTCAGCGAGTTCATTCCAGACTTAACCACCTATTATTTTGGAAAAAAAGCACTAAGATCATTTTTATTCCTTATTTGATTGCAATCGCTTTAAAACTGTGCCCTCATGTTCACGATCTTTTTGTAAGTGCAAAGAGTTTTCCCCTATTATCACTCTGATTATCACCCTGACACCTTCTGATTTTGAATACCTGCATCAAATGTCCTCTCAGCCTTCTTTTCTCCAAGAGAGAATCCATTCTCTCAAATCCATTCACATAATTCATCCCTTTAACCATCCTTGTCAGTCTTTACTGCATCATCTCCAGTTCCTTCTCATCCTTCCTAAAGTGTAAAACACAGAAATGGATGTGGTACTGCAGCTGGTTCCAAAATGATTTCTAGTTCAATAATTCATGGGATGAGAATGTCACCGACTAGGCCTCAATTTATTACCAATCCTAATTGTCCTTGTGAAGGTGGAGGTGAGTCAGTCATCTTTTCAATATGCTGCCATGTTTCGCAATTATTATACCTGTAGTGCTTTAGATTTAACTTTAGGTTTTATTGTCACACGTCCTCATGTACAGGCTATAAGAGTGCAATGAAAATTGTACACTGTTGCTGCACAATGCACCATCTTAGGTACAAAGTACCGAGGTACAACATCTTAGTTACAGAAGTAGAAAAATAAAGAAATATGTAAAGAAGTTCAGCACTCCAGTCTTCTTTGTATAAAAGTGGAAAAATAAAGAAGTTAAGTCAAATGCTACTTTCTTGAGCCGTGGATCTGCAGAAGCTCCAAACTAGGTTTTCTCCACCAGGGTTCACTCTCCCCTGTGTTGGGCACGCACTCACCCGCTCAGGGCTAAGAACTGCCTGGACACACCAGCCACCTTTGCTGCCAACCTCTGCTCCTGACCTCCATTGGGCACGCCAGGCCCAAACAGCCCTTTAGAACTCCCTTTGGAAGGGAATTCCAGGATTTTTGACCATCAGTGAAGGAACAGAGATGTAGTTCTTATTTAGGACATTGAGTGGCATGGAGGGCAACTTACCGGTAGTACATGCAGATGCTGTCTTTATCCTTCCAGCTAGTCAAGTCATTGAATTGCAAGGTTCTGTCAAAGGAGCTGAGGTGAATTTTAGATATTGATGACACACACTGCTGCCATGATGTGTTAGTTATTCAGGGAATGAATGTTGAGGCTAGCGGCAGACTCACAGTACTTGTATAACAGGTCCAGTTCCATTTCTGGTCAATGGTAAACCCCAAGCTGTTTGTAGTGGAAGATTCAGCAATGGTGGTGCCATTCAGTGTCAAAAGATGATGGATTGATGCTATCTTGTTTGTAATGGTTATTACTTGGCACTTGTGAAGTATGCGACTTATTACTTCACAATCTGAATGTCGATGTAATCCAGGTCCTGCTGAATATGGACATGGGCTGCTTCAGTCAAAGCTATCAAATTTTGAAAGACAGTTCTTGTGCTCTTTGCCACTATTCATAAGGCCTATGATACTTGATATTTTATTTTAGGATTGCTAAACCTGTCCTGCCAACTTCAATCCAGTCTGGCCCATTTGCTTTTGCATATCCTTCAGAATCATAGAATCCCTACAGTGTGGAAGCAGGCCATTTGGCCCATCGAGTTTGCACCAACCCTCTGAAGACCACCCAGACCACCCCCCCCAACTCTCTGTAACCCTACATTGCCCATGGCTCATCCACCTAACCTATACATCCTTGGATACTATGAGCAATTTAGCACGGCTAATCGACCTAACCTGCACATCTTTGTAAATCAGAGCAGCTGGAAGAAACCCGCCCAGACACAGAGACAATGTGCAAACTCCACACAAACAGCTGTCTGAGGGTGGAATTTGTTATAAAGGAGAAGGCGACAACTCTCTGATAATTAAAAGCAAAAGATCGAGAGAGGCTTGCCTTGCACCAAAATCCGTTTCAAGACCCCACCCCTTCTTACCCCACCCCTGATCTGTTATAAAGGTGTGGTTAAATGAAATAAAATCCTTTCACTCACTCTATAATCAACAAGTAACAATTTATTTATCTAACTCCAACAGTGAACAAATTAGCAGAACTAACAAACTGAACAACTCCCCCTTCACTAATTATTCCCGAATAAAACAAGATTCTAATGGAATGCTGTTTCAATAAATACAAGTCCCATTTCAAAAAATATATAAAAATTAAAGTTGAGTCTCTCTAAATTACAGCCAAGGTAAGTCGTCTGGAATGCTCCGAGCCCACTCTGCTGATCTTTCAGGAATGCCTTCTCCTTCAAATATTTGCATGAGGAACACCTCTCTATCAAATTCTTGTGTAAAGAGTGTTCTCTCTGTGAATCCTGCTGCCTGGAGTATTAGCTAAGAGTGCCGCGGTACCTTTATCAATGAGATGGTGCTCCCTCTGAGAGCTGAAAGTTGCTATCTCTTGCAGATGGCAGTTTGATCTCATCGATTTTCCAAATGCCCTCATCTTTTATACCCTTGATGGCCTATTCATTTCTTTGCAATCGGATTGGTTCTAGGTTGTCAAACCATCTAATTTAAATTAAATTGTTTTTTGATATCTAACAGCTTGATTCAAATTGACTGGCTCAATTCAAAACTTGCTGCCATGATAACAGAACAAAACTACGGATTTGCCTGCTAATTGCATAGCTTTTTTATACAAATGTTTCAATTTGAATGCTTTCTGCACTGGCAAACCCACAAACTACTGCCAACACACATTTTGCTTAAATCGCCAAACATTGAAAAAAATGATTACAAACATCTCATTTTACAAAAATCAAAGTCTTCTAATCCATAAATATTCTCCCCAACTTTGCAACAAATCAAACCTGAGACCCTGATGTTGTGAGGCAATAGTGCTAACCATTGAGCCACTGTACTGCCCCCATGTTGTCTTTCCATGTTCTTCCACCAAGATGAATCACTTCATACTTCTTTGCAGTGTACATAACCTACCAATTCCATCAATTTGTCTATTTCCTTTTGAATTTCTGTGTTGTCCCCTTCACAGTTTACAATGCTTCCAATTAATGTTTCAAGTTCTGTAAGAATCTAGATTTGTTTCACAAATAAAACGACATGTCACATAAACTGAGATTGTTTGTTGTTCTTTGGAAAACAAATTCCCATTTTTGAAATGAGAAAAATGCAGCACTGGGTTGATATTTGCGTGGAATCAACAGGATGACCTTCCCACAATGCTTAATAATTAACAGTGCTCTCTCAGTGCAAACAAGTCCTCTATATAACAGCTCAGAATCTAACCTAGTAACAGTCCACCAGCAAATTCATTCTCCAGCAAAAATTCTATTCATAGTTAGTGTCACTGCCTTACATTATTTCCAAGGGTATGACTTAACATTTAACACCCTCCAGATCAGGTCCACACAAGTCTCTGTCCCTCATCACCAGTTATACTTCAACATTCAGAGCAGTTAAAACTTGTCATCCAGGCTCCACATTTTTGCTCTGCCTCCAGCAGTCCCAATGAAGCATCTGAATTTACACAAGCTGTTCCAACCTGAAGTATATCATTCGAAAACCTCAGGAGGTTCTGATTTGTCATTGCAATCTGCTTCTTCAACATCTTCATCCAAGACTTGCTACATGCTGCACTCTACTGTGCCACTTCAAAGCAATGAATTATGTAAAGGTACTGTCAAGTACATATCCCTGTAGACTGGCTGTTACAGTTGCTTATGGGACAAACGTTTCCAGAGGCATTTTTGAAGAGCAGTTAATTTGATTGATTTGTTAAAAAAGTTAAGAGCAGAGAATTGCTTCAAAGAGAAGTTGATCCATAAATTATTTTTAACCATTTTAACATGCAGTCTGCCTAAGTACTTGTAGCTAATATTATATAAAATACCTTTGTAGAAAGACCTTGTGTAGGGAGAAGAAAGAGACAGTTAATCTCTGTTCCTGTGGCTGAAATGAAATTATTTATCACCGGTTGGGGCTAATCACGCCTGCACTCTCACAACTTAGTCCTGATGTTCGATAATTAAAAGTAATTCATGCACAGGCTAAATATATAAATTTTTTAATAATATTATTTGCATTCCCAGGATATACACCTGGCTCCACAGTTTTATGAGTGATTAGAAAGAAAGTGATTGCATGTGTTACAGTGAAGTATCCTTTAATGGGGTTAAGGAGAACTTTATGCTACAGTGAACTGCGACCTTTTTCCTCATTGAAGAAGCTGTTAAGTCAATCCACATAGAGTCCCATTGGGAAATAAAGTACGA
Source organism: Chiloscyllium plagiosum (assembly GCF_004010195.1). NCBI lineage: Eukaryota > Metazoa > Chordata > Chondrichthyes > Orectolobiformes > Hemiscylliidae > Chiloscyllium > Chiloscyllium plagiosum. The sequence continues at coordinate 27,152,897 of NC_057744.1, read as the reverse complement.
ACCACTTGAATAGTTAAGAGCTAGACGGAGCTTAATATTTTCAGAACAATTAAACGTTATAGAAAATTGAATTGATATATCCTGATTGAGCATGTGTTAAATTGAGTGGCATCCATGTCAAATCTTTTTTGATTGATTAACATGGACTGTAATTCTATTATAAATTTGCCAGCCTACCTAGGCTGGACTTATTGTGTGCAGGCATGGGATCTATTATGTACATTGCAATCAAATTAAGTAAATTTCAATGGCAAATGTTAAAAGCAGACATTAATACTAGTCAGTGGAGAACAGGAGCATCTTTCATTACCCTAACTAATAATTCTCCAGCAACCAGTGACCAAAAACAGATCAACCATTTGATAACTTTATTGCTTTTTTGGAGATTAGATTAGATTATTTACAGTGTGGAAACAGGCCCTTCGGCCCAACAAGTCCACACTGACCCGCCGAAGCGCAACCCACCCATACCCCTACATTTACCCCTTTAACCTAACACTACGGGTAATTTAGCATGGCCAATTCACCTGACCCACACATCTTTGTGACTGTGGGAGGAAACCGGAGCACCCGGAGGAAACCCACGCAGACACGGGGAGAATGTGCAAACTCCACACAGTCAGTCGCCTGAGTCGGGAATTGAACCCGGGTCTCTGGCGCTGTGAGGCAGCAGTGCTAACCACTGTGCCACCGTGCCGCCCACCATCTCACAGTGCAAATGATAGCGTCTGCTTGGGTCAGCATGACCACCTCAGAGGACTTCAAAGCAATTCATTGAAACATTTGTGAGGTATGGTAGGGCACTGTTTATGTGGCAGCACAGTGGCTCAGTGGTTAGCACTGCTGCCTCACAGCACCAGGGTCCCAGGTTCGATTCCAGCCTTGGGCAGACTGTCTGTTGAGTTTGCACATTCTCCCCGTGTCTGCGTGGGTTTCCTCCCACACTCCAAAGATGTGCAGTTTAGGTGAATTGGCCATACTAAATTGCCCATAGTTTTAGGTTCATTAGTCAGAGGGAGGTGGATTACTCTTTGGAGGGTCGGTGTGGATATGTTGGGCCTGTTTCCACACTGTGGGGAATCTAATCTAATCATGTTGAGGGTGGTACAGTGGCTCAGTGATTAGCACTGCCTCACAGCATCAGGGACCCATTTCAATTCCAGCCTTGGGAGTCTGTTTGCATGGAGTTTGCACATTCTCCCTGTTTCTGTGTGGGATATTATCAGGTGTTCTGATTTCCTCCCACAGTCCAGAGATATGTAGGTGAGGTAGATTGGCCATGCTAAATTGCCCATAGTGTCGAGGGATGTGTAGGCTGGTGGATTAGCCATGCTAAATGTGGGGTTACACGCATGGTGTCAGTGTCTGGGTAGGATGCTTTTCAGAGGGTTTGTGCAGACTTGATGGGCCAATGGCCTCTTTCTGCACTGCAGGGATTCTGTGATTATAAATATTTCACTGATGTCCCAGTTGGAGATGAAATGTATTTGGGCTAATAGCATTTCTTTACTGGCAAACATTTTGAGTGAAGTTGTGTCTTGTTACAACAATTTCTCAGGTAGAAAATGATTATAAAATGTAAGGTCATGTTTTATTTCAATGTTTTAAAAGTTGTGAACTAAAAATGAGCAGGAACTCAGTGTAAAACCAGTGTTGGACAAGTTGGCTGTAGTTTTGAAATCAAATTTGACATCATTCCCCTCTCATACTAAATCTAGATCTTCTAATTCTGGATTCCCCCACCCCAGGGAAGATACTTTGTCCATTTATCCTACCCATGCCCCTCATGATCTTATAAACCTCTACAAGCTCACCCCTCAGCCTCTCATGCTCCAGGGAAAATAGTACCAGCTTATTCAGCCTCTTCCTGTAGCTCAAGTCCTACAACCATGGCAATATCCTTGTAAATTTTTTCTGAACCCTTTCAACTTTCGCAACACCCTTCCAATAAGAGGGAGACCAGAATTGCACTCAATAAACCAAAAGTAGCCTAACCAATGTCCTGTACAGCTGCAACATGACCTTCCAACTCCTATACTCAATACTGTGTGCAATAAAGAAAAGCATACCAAAAGCCTTCTTCACTATCCTATCTACCTGTGACTTTATTTTCAAGGAGCTATGAACCTGCACTCCAAGTTCTCTTTGTTCAGCTACACTCCCCAGAACCTTACCATTAAGTGTATAAGTCATGCTCTGATTTGCTTTTCCAAATACAGCTCCTCACATTTATCTAAATTAAACTCCATCCGCCACTCCTCAGCCCATTGGCTCATCTGATCAAGATCCCGTTGTAATCTGAGGTAACCTTCTTCGATGTCCACGACACCTCCAATTTTGGTGTCATCTGCAATTATGTCTCCCATGTTCACATCCAAATCATTTATATAAATGATGAAAAGTAATGGATGCAGCACCGATCCTTGTGGCACTCCACTGGTCACAGGCCTCCAGTCTGAAATGCAATGATCCACCATTACCTTCTGTCTTCTACCATCGAGCCAGTTCTGTATCCAAATGGCTAGTTCTCCCTGTATTTCATGAGATCTGAGCTTGCTAACCAGTCTCCTATGTAGAACCTTGTCGAATGCCTTACTGAATTGAAGAGTGCATTGCTGGAAAAGCACAGCAGGTCAGGCAGCTTCCAAGGAGCAGGAGAGTCGATGTTTCGAGCATAAACTCTTCATCAGGAATGAGGGGATGGCCGAAGGGGGCTGAGAGATATATGGGAGGGACGTGGGGCTGTGGGGGAAGGTAGCTGGGAATGCGATAGATAGATGCAGGTGGGAGAAGGTGATTGCTTGGAGAAGAGGGTGGAGTGGTTAGCTGGGAAGGAAGATGGATAGGTAGGATAGTCAAAGAGGGCAATGATGAGTTGGAAGGTTGGATCTGGGAGAAGGTGAGGGGAGGGGAGATGGGGAAACTGGTGAAATCCACATTGATCCCATGTGGTTGGAGGATCCCAAAGTGGAAGATGAGGTGTTCATCCTCCAGGCATTGGGTGGCTAGAATTTAGTAGTGGAAGAGGCACAGGACTTACATGTCATTGGCAGAGTGGGAGGGTGAGTTAAAGTGTTCAGCCGCGGTTTAGTGCATGTATCCCACATGAGGGGGAGGTGTGGGTGCAGGTTTTACACCTCTTGCAGTGACGGGGGAAGGTGCCCGGAG
>NC_057744.1:27149336-27149705 GCF_004010195.1 Chiloscyllium plagiosum | reverse complement strand
TATCCCACATGGGGGGGAGGTGGGGGTGCAGGTTTTACACCTCTTGCAGTGAGGGGGGAAGGTGCCCGGAGGGGAGGTTGGGGGAGTGGGGGAGGGGGAGGGAAGGCATGGACTTAACAAGGGAGTTGCAGAGGGATTGGTCTCTGTGGAACGTAGATAGGGATGGAGAGGGAAATATATACCTGGTGGTGAGATCTGTTCGTCAGTGGCAGAAATGATGGAAGATGATGCGATGTATCCAGAGTTGGTTGGGAGATGATGCGATGTATCCGGAGGTTGGTGGGGCGATGATGTGATGTATCCGGTGGTTGGTGCGGTGATGATGTGATGTATCCGGAGATTGGTGGGGTGATGGTGCGATGTATCTGG
>NC_057744.1:27129867-27146101 GCF_004010195.1 Chiloscyllium plagiosum | reverse complement strand
GGTGATGATGTGATGTATCTGGAAGTTGGTGGGTGATGATGTGATGTATCTGGAAGTTGGTGGGTGATGATGTGATGTATCTGGAAGTTGGTGGGTGATGATGTGATGTATCTGGAAGTTGGTGGGTGATGATGTGATGTATCTGGAAGTTGGTGGGTGATGATGTGATGTATCTGGAAGTTGGTGGGTGATGATGTGATGTATCTGGAAGTTGGTGGGTGATGATGTGATGTATCTGGAAGTTGGTGGGTGATGATGTGATGTATCTGGAGGTTGGTGGGTGATGATGTGATGTATCTGGAAGTTGGTAGTGTGATGATGTGATGTATCTGGAGGTTGGTGGGGTGATGGTGCGATGTATCCCGAGGTTGGTGGGGTGATGATATGATGTATCTGGAGTCTGCCGGAAACATCGCATCATCCTCCACCAATTCCGCCACCACAAACATACCCCACCACTAGGGATGTACTTCCCCTCCAAACTCCTCTCTGCATTCAGGTGAGACCATGCCTTCTGTGACTCCTTTTTCAAGTCCACGCTCCCCCCTCCAACTACTCTCTGCTCCTGGCACCTGCCCCTGCCTCAACAAGAATTGCAAAACCTGTGCCAACACCTCTCCCCTTACCTCCATCCTAGACCCCAAAAGATCCTTCAACAGCTAACAGATATTTACCTTTGCTTCCGCACACGTCATCTACCATGTCCTTTGCTTTTGATTTGGTCTCCTCTACATTGGCGAGGCAGGGCTTCAACATGTAGAACATTTCAAAGAACATCTCTGGAACACAAGCCCTAAGCAACCCCACCAAACACTTTAATTCCCTTTCCCACTCCGCCAAGGACATGCAAGTCCTGGCCCCCTCCACTGCCAAACTCTAGCCACCCAATGCTTGGATGAAGAATGCCTCATCTTCCACCATGGAACCCTCCAACCCCACGAGATCAATGTGGATTTCTCCAGTTTCCCCATTTCCTCTCCCCTCACCTTATCCCAAGTCCAATCTTCCAACTTGGCACCACCCTTTTGAACTGTCCAACCTCTCCACCTTCCTTACCATCTATCCACTCCCGCACCTGGCTCTCCGACCAATTACCTTCACCCATACTTACATCTACCTATCACATTCCCAGCTATCTTCACCTCCACCCCCACCCCCTTCCCATTTATCTCTCAGCACTCTTAGGCCACCCCTCATTTCTGTTGAAGGGCTTATGCTCAAAACGTCATCTCTCCTGCTCCTTGGATGCTGCCTGACTGGCTGTGCTTTTTCAGCACCACACTTTTCGACTCTGATTTCCAGCATCAGCAGTCCTCACTTTCTCCTAGTTGAATGCCTTACTGAAGTCCATGTAGTTCACGTCTACCACCCTGCACCCATCATTCCTCTTTGTTACTTCTTCAAAAAACTCAAGCATGATTTCTTATGCACAAATCCATGATGACTATCCCTAATCAGTCCTTGCCATTCCAAATACATGTAAATCCTGTCCCTCAGGATTCCCTCCAATAACTTGCCCCCAGTGATGGCAGGCTCACTGATCTATAGTTCCCTGGCTTGTCCTTGTCTCCTTTCTTAAATATTGGCACTACGTTAGCCAACCACCAGTCTTCCGGCACCTCACCTGTGACTATCGATGATAAAAATATCTCAGCAAGGAGTCCAGCAATCACCTTCCCTCGCTTCCTACAGAGTCCTAGGGTACACTTGACCAGGCCCTGGGGATTCCATGCATTCCAAAGCATACAGCACCTCCTCCTCTGTAATATGGACATTTTTCAAGATGTCACCATCTGCGGCACGGTGGCACAGTGGTTAGCACTGCTGCCTCACAGCGCCAGAGACCCGGGTTCAATTCCCGCCTCAGGCGACTGACTGTGTGGAGTTTGCACGTTCTCCCCGTGTCTGCGTGGGTTTCCTCCGGGTGCTCCGGTTTCCTCCCACAGTCCAAAGATGTGCAGGGTCAGGTGAATTGGCGAAGCTAAATTGCCCGTAGTGTTCGGTAAGGGGTAAATGTAGGGGTATGGGTGGGTTGCGCTTCGGCGGGTCGGTGTGGACTTGTTGGGCCGAAGGGCCTGTTTCCACTCTGTAATCTAATCTAATCTAATCTAATCTAAATTTCTTCACATTCTATATCTTCCATGTCCTTCTCTACAGTTAACACTGTGGAGAACCATGTTCAGTTCATGCCTAGCTCTCGAACAGTTTCTCTGTTCCCTGCAGTCAAAACTCACTGTAAACCTGAGAAAAATCAATTTATCTTCCCTGTGATGGTTGTTACAAGCTGTGACTTTTAACTGATAAGACAGAGCCTTTTTCTAAATGAATTGGCCAGTTTGTGCCTCTTACCAACCAATGGAAACCTCTAGAGAAAGATGAATGAAGCAACATGCTGGCCTGCAGAAGAATCACAAGGATCATTTCAACAACGGAGCTTTACAAAAAAACTGTGGAAGCATCTACGTGTGTGTTTGCACGTGTGCATGTGTGCACTTGAGTGTGTATACGTGCATTTCTCCCCTGTCTTTATGTTTGTGTGTATGTGCAAAATGACTTTTGCCTGACAAGTACACAGCACTCTGAGGCAGAGCATAATATGACATGTGCTGAGTTCTGGACAGTTGCAGCAGTATTGTTCCATGAAGATGTTGAAAATTTGGGACATTTGTTTGTCTGCTTTTAACTTTCCTGATGTTTTCTTTAGATGTTCCCAGAAGCTCAAAGTACAAACTAGAATCACTCCCAAGTATATTGAGTTGGTATAATTCTTTAGTGTCTGACTACTCATTTTTAGCACTGCCCTTGTAAAGGTGAAAAGCAATGGATATGGTCTTCAATATGCTGCAATTGCCCATCAACTTTGTAATATTTTGTTAAGGATCTGATTCAGAGTGCAGGATGGAGCTTGTGTGGTACAACAAGTGTCATCAGCATAGCTGGATCCTGAGCATCCAATTATCAATAGAATTGATCTGACTGACAGTAATCAGATCAAAACATGTCCACTTGTCTTTTGAGTCTTTTGAGGGCAGATTTCGAATTCTGGCCACTCCTGGATGTCTCCTTTGTAGCCAACCTGTGGCTCTGTATCAGGTATAGAAATTAATTAGACATGTAGATATAAATGCAACAGGGGATATAGATATATTAGCAGGCTGTGAGGTACGTGTAAGGTGTCCCTTGATTGAGGCATTCTGAGTTAAACAAAACTTATTGAATGTAAGCTTACTTTAGAACTGCACAGTCATAAAGGAGACAGGAGCAACTTACTCCACAAAGAGACACAGTCGTGGTCATGTAAGTAAAAGTAGAAACTCATTAATGTTACAAAGAGATAACTGGTGTAAGTGGGAAACTATTTGCATTTTCAAAGGTTGTGGACACTGGACATCAGCATTGCAGGAACATGATTAGTCTTACAATGGAAATCTCTCAAATACTCCCAACAAGCCCATCTGTCTAATGCATCTTTTTAAAAGTAGTTTTCTTCTGACAAATAGGGTAACAACTTGCAGAACCAGGGAAAACATGAAGACATGCAATTTTACACAGCCAATTATTATGCATTATTGTGTCACCAAAAAGACTTGGAAGAGTTTCAATTTCAATTTTCCAAACAGAGTTGGATAATTAAGAGGAAAATGTGTGAAAAGAGCAGTGGAGTGGGAACAATTTAATCCAGAGTGACACAAATGTGTAACCTGATGGGCTGATTGAGGTGAATTGTACACAGGCCTGTAAATGGATGTGTTTGTGAGAAGGGGAAAAGGGTTGTGTTGATCCATGTTAGATGAGCATTACATGACGTATACATGGGCAGTTTGGATTCTGTGCTTTAACTTCGGTGTAATTTTCAATAATTGGAAAGTCCTTCAAAGGACCAGAACAGGAATGATAGACTGAGTGGTCTCCTTTAGTGCTGTTTCATTCTATGATTCTATTATGTCATCTCTTTACTGTTGATTGTTTTTAGATTCTGTGCATCACCTTCAAACGTTTTCTTGGTTGTGTGTCCTCAATAACTCATTATCCTGTTAATTTGTATTGATTCGCTTTCATTTTGTATTACATTTTCTTTTTCATTGGCGATCTTCTTCTAAACTTTAATTATGCTTCAGTTCGTTGGCTCCCTAAATCTGAATATAATCAATAATATATCCAATGTTTCAATGCTATCTTTGTATCTTGGATAATAACAAATTGATGAGGCTGTTGTAATCTTGAAGGTCATTCTTGTATTTACAATTCTCTTAAAAAGAACTCTTAAGTCTGTCTTCTTGCGATTTTCAAAATATTATTCGGATTCATAATCTCCCGAGTTTTGATTGTTTTGAGATTGCAGTGAGGTCTACATATTGTTGGAAAGGTTTTCAGTGGATGGGGACCATGAACCTATCTTCACTCAATTGCATTTATCAGTAGCTACAATTTTGCATCTCAAAGGGGTTGGATTGCAGGAAGAAACGTCAACTAAAAAAAATTAATTGATTGCAGAAATCTGCTGATAAGGTACTGGTCAGTCATAGAGTCATAGAGATATACAGCATGGAGATAGTCCCTTTGGTCTAACTCATTCATGCTGACCAGATATCCTAAATTAATCTAGTCCCATTTGCAAGCATTTGGCCTATATCCCTCTAAACACTTTCTGTTCATGTACCCATCCAGATGTCTTTTAAATTATGTAATTGTACTAGCCTCTACCATTTCCTCTGTACATGCACCATTCTTTGTGTGAAAATGTTGCCACTTTGGTCTCTTTCAAATCTTTCCCCTCTCACCCAAAACTTATGCCCTCTAGTTCTGGACTCACCCTAACTCAGGGAAAAGGCCTTTTCTATTTACCCTATCCATGCCCCTCATGATTTTATAAACCTCTATAAGGTCAACCCCCCCCCACCAAGCCTCTACGGTCCTAGGAAAACAGTCCCAACTTATTCAACCTCTTCCTATACCACATATCCTCCAATCCTGGCAACATCCTTGTAATACTTTTTTGAACTCTTTCAAGTTTCACGGTGGCACAGTGGTTAGCACTGCTGCCTCGCAGCACCAAAGACCCGGGTTCAATTCCTGCCTCAGGCGACTGACTGTGTGGAGTTTGCACATTCTCCCCGTGTCTGCGTGGGTTTCCTCCGGGTGCTCCGGTTTCCTCCCACAGTCCAAAAATGTGCAGGTTAGGTGAATTGGCCATGCTAAATTGCCCGTAGTGTTAGGTGTAGGGGAATGGGTCTGGGTGGGTTGCGCTTCGGTGGGTCGGTGTGGACTTGCTGGGCCGAAGGGCCTGTTTCCACACTATAAGTAATCTAATCAATATCCTTCCTATAAGAGAGAAACTGGCATTGCATGTAATATTCCAAAAGTAGCCTAACCAATGTCCTGTACAGCTGCAACTCCTAACTCCTCTACTCAAAGCCCTGACCAATAAAGGAAAGCATACTAAATGCCTTCTTCACTATCCTATCTTCCTGTGACTTCACTTTCAAGGAGCTATGAACCTGCACTGTAAGGTCTCTTTGTTCAGCTGCACTCCCCAGGACCTTACCATTAAGTGTATAAGTCCTGCTCTGATTTGCCTTTCCAAAATGCAATACCTGACATTTATCTAAATTAAACTCCATCTGCCACTCCTCGGCTCATTGGCCCATCTGGTCAAGATCCTGTTGTACTCGAAGGTAACCTTCTTCGCTGTCCACTACACTTCCAATTTTGGTGTCATCTGCAAACTTACTAACTCTACCTCTTATGTTCACATCCAAATCATTTATATAAATGACAAAACGCAGTGGATCCAATACCGATCCTTGTGGCTCACCACTGGTCACAGGCCTCCAGTCTGAAGAGGAACCGTCCATCATCACCCTCTGTCTTCCAGCTTTGAGCCAGTTCAAAATTCAAATGGCTTGTTCTCTCTATATTCCATGTCATCTAACTTTGCTAACCAGTCTCCCATGTGGACCCTTGTCGAGTACTTTACTGAAGTCCATATAGATCACATACATTGCTCTGCCCTCAGCAATCCTCTTTGTTAGTTCTTCAAAAAACTCAATTAAGTTGGTGAGTCATGATTTCCCATGCATTAAGCCATGTTGACTATTCCTAATCAGTCTTTGCTTTTCCAAATATATGTACATCTGTCCCTCAGGATTCCCTCCATTAACTTGCCCACCACCAACGTCAGGCTCACTCGTCTATAGTTCTCTGGCTTTTCCTTACCACCTTTCTTAAATAGAGGCACCACATTAACCAACCTCCAGTCTTCCAGCATCTCACCTAGGACTATTGATGATGGAAATATCTTAGCAATGGACCCAACAATCTCTTTCCCAGCTTCCCACAGAGTTCTAGGTTACACCTGTTCAAGTACAGTGATTCTTTCACTTGTATGTGTTTTAAGACATCCAACCCCTTCTCCTCTGTAATATAGACATTTTTCAAGATGTCACCATCGACTTCCCACATTCTGTATTTTCCATATCCTTTTCCACAGTAAACACTGATGTAAAATACCTGTTTAGTATCTCCCACATTGCCTGTGGTTCCACACAAAGACTGCCTTGCTGATCTTTGAGGGGTCCCAATCTCTTCCAGTAACCCTTATGTCCTTAAAGTATTTATAAAATCCCTTTTGGATTCTCCTTAACACCTTCTTGCCAAAGTTATCTCATGTCTTTTTTTTTGCCCTCCTGAGTTCTTTCTTAAGTATATTCCTACTGTCGTTATTCTCTTCAAAGGATTCACTCGATCTATCCTGTCTATACCTGACATATGCTTTCTTCTTTTTCTTGACCAATCTTTAATTTCTCTAGTCATCCAGCATTCCTTACACCTACCTGCCTTTGCTTTCACACTAACAGGAACGTACTGTCTCTGGACTCTCGTTATCTCATTTTTGAAGGAACCCCATTTTCCAGCCACCCTTTACCTACAAACATCCGCATTCAAACAACTTTGAAAGTTCTTACCTAATACCATCAAAATTGGCCTTCCTCCAATTTAGAACTTTAACTTTTAGGTCCTGTCTATCCTTTTCCATCACAGCTGGCTGCAATGTGTTCCACCCCCATGGTGGCTCAATGATTAGCACTGCTGCCTCAGAGCACCAGAGTACCAGGTTCGATTCCAGCCTCAGGCAACTGACTGTGTGGAGTTTGCACATTCTCCCCGTGGCTGCATGAGTTTCCTCTGGGTGCTAAGGTTTCCTCCCACACTCCAAAGATGTGTAGGTTTGGTGAATTGGCCATGCTAAATTGTCCATAGTGTTAGGTACATTAGTCAGAGGGAAATGGGCTGAAAGGCCTGTTTCCACACTGTAGGGAGTCTAATCTAATCTAAAAGATCACTGTCAAAATGGTTACCTGTCCTACCTTATTTCCCAAGAGTAGGTCAAGCTTTGCACCAAATCTAGTAGGTACACAAACTAAATCAGAAAACCTTCTTGTACACACTTAAAAAATGCCCCTCCATCTGAACCCTTAACATTATGCAGTCCCAATCTATATTTGGAATGTTAAAATTCCCTACCATCACCACCTTATTATTCTTATAGATAACTGAGATCTCCTTCCAGACTTTTTTCTCAATTTCCCATTGATTACTGGAGGGTCTATAGCACAGTCCAAATAAGGTGATCATCCTCTATTTATTTCTCAGTTCCAACCAGATAACTTCCCTGGATGTATTCCCAGAAATATCCTCCCTCAGTACAGCCATAATGTTATCCAGGGGTTTAGGGTGTAGGTTTGCTCGCTGAGCTGTAGGTTTGATATCCAGATGTTTCATTACCTGGCTAGGTAACATCATCAGTGGTGACCTCCAAGTGAAGCGTAGCTGTTGTCTCCTGCTTTCTATTTATATCTTTCTCCTGGATGGGGTGAGGATCGTGTCTTTTTGTGGCTAGCTGGTGTTCATGTATCCTGGTGGCTAACTTTCTTCCTGTTTGTCCTACGTAGTGTTTGTGGCAGTCCTTGCATGGAATTTTGTAGATGACATTGGTTTTGTCCATGGGTTGTACTGGGTCTTTTAAGTTTGTTAGTTTTTGTTTGAGAGTGTTGGTGGGTTTGTGTGCTACTAGGATTTCGAGTGGTCTTTAGTAGTCTGGCTGTCATTTCTGAAACATCTTTGATGTATGGCAAGGTGGTTAGGGTCAATGTTATCCCTTATCAAAAACATTACTCTCGCTCCTCTCTTGCCCTGTTTCTATCCTTCCTATAACATTTATATCCTGGAATACTAAGCTGCCAGTCCTGTCCATTCTTGAGCTATGTCTCTGTAATTCTATGATATCCCAGTTCAATGTTCCTAACCATGCCCTGAGTTTGTCTGCCTTTCCTGTCAGGCCTCTTGCATTGAAATTAATGCAGTTTAATTTACCTTGTTCTCTACTTTGTTCCTGCCTGCCCTGACTGTTTGATTTACTCCTATTCCCAACTGTACTAATCTCAGACTAATCTCCTTTCTCGTTTTCTCCCTGGATTCCACACCCTCTCCCCATCTTACTCATTTAAATCTTGCCGAGCAGCTCAAGCAAACCTCCCTGTCAGTATATTAGTCCCCTTCCAATTCAGGTGAAATCCGTCCTTCTTATCCAGGTCACTTCTACCCCAAAAGAGATTCTCATGCATTTATCTGCTCTATCCTCCTATTCCAAATCCCACTCGCTCAAAGCATCGGCAGTAATCCAGATATTACTATCCTCAAGGACATCCTTTTTAAATTCCTTTTTAAATTCCTGCCTAATCTCCTATATTCTCCCTTCAGAATCTCATCCTTTTCCCTTCCTATGTCGTTAGTTCTAATGTGGATAAGACAATAGATAATAGACAATAGACAATAGGTGCAGGAGTAGGTCATTCTGCCCTTCGAGCCTGCACCACCATTCAATATGATCATGGCTGATCATCCTTAATCAGTATCCTGTTCCTGCCTTATCTCCATAACCCTTGATTCCACTATCCTTGAGAGCTCTATCCAACTCTTTCTTAAATGAATCCAGAGACTGGGCCTCCACTGCCCTCTAGGGCAGAGCATTCCATACAGCCACCATTCTCTGGGTGAAGAGGTTTCTCCTCATCTCTATCCTAAATGGTCTACCCCGTATTTTTAAGCTGTGTCCTCTGTTTCGGCACTCACCCATCAGCGGAAACATGTTTCCTGCCACCAGAGTGTCCAAACCTTTAATAATCTTATATGTCTCAATCAGATCCCCTCTCAGTCTTCTAAACCCAAAGGTATACAAGCCCAGTCACTCCAGTCTTTCAGTGTAAGGTAATCCCGCCATTCCAGGAATTGACTTTGTGAACCTACGCTGCACTCCCTCAATAGCCAGAATGTCTTTCCTCAAATTTGGAGACCAGAACTGCACACAGTACTCCAGGTGTGGTCTCACCAGGACCCTGTACAGCTGTAGAAGAACCTCTTTGCTTCTGTACTCAATCCTTCTTGTTATGAAGGCCAGCATGCTATTAGCCTTCTTCAGTACCTGCTGTGCCTGCATGCTTACCTTCATTGACTGGTGTACAAGAACACCCAGATCTCTCTGTACTGCCCCTTTACCTAAGTTGATTCCATTTAGGTAGTAATCTGCCTTCCTGTTCTTGCCACCAAAGTGAATACCATACATTTATCCACATTAAACTGCATCTGCCAAGCATTTGACCACTCACCTAACTTTTTCAGGTCACCCTGTAATCTCCTAACATCCTCATCACATTTCACCCTACCACCCAGCTTAGTATCAACCCCCTGCTGGTCCTACTCCCCCTTGAGACCATGCCACCTCAACAGATTTTTGATGTGGACCCTTTATTGATGTAGACCCTTAAAGTTTATGTCATCAACTTTTATATTCTTACTTAAATGTACAGTCTATGCTGAATATGTTTAGTGACTGTCTTCCAAGCTTAACAAAAGAGCCATAAACATATGATCTATCAAGCCAGGCCTTATTCTGGGATTTGAGTTGTCGAGTACTGCCATCAGCTAGGATCATGTCAGGTAAAGGTCTGAACAATTGACTGGCCCACTCTTGTTTGTATGCAAATGGAAACCAATGGTCAGTATATTGGTATTTCTTGACAGCATGACTTAGAAATAAATGAATGGCAATCAATAATTAAGTACTGAGCTATACTGTATGAGTAATAGTTTATAAGGGGATTAGAGTTTTAATTAGTAATGTTATATGACAAAGGTATATAAATGCTCACCTGCTAGAATCTAATTTATGTAATAAATAGCACTTCTTGTTGAGCATAGAAACCTATGTATGATTTTTTTTTATCAGTCAGGATCTGAATATCAAATAAATTGGGATAATTTGTGCACTTCATAAAATAGTTAACCTTTGAGACATCTCTGGGAATAGAAGTTGAGATACATGCTGATGCATATGCAAATATTAACAATAAGCAAGTGGGGAGGTTATGGAAAAAAATCCACCTGGCTCAGTTATGCCTTTTGGGAAAGGAATCTGCCATCCTTCCCTGATCTGGCCTACATGTGATGCCAGACTCATAGCAATGTTCCCTCTGGTCAATTAGTGGTAGCCAATAAATATTGGCCCCAGCAAGAGATCTTGCGAATAAATAAATAAATAAAAGATTTTGTAATCTAGGTCACAAAAAATAAAATATCCGAACATTTTCAGATTGCTGATCACTACTTTGTATTGGGGCATGGTACACAGGTATGTTCTTTTCTTTCCCTTTTTTAATCAGCAGACACCTGTTTGGGTTATAAGTTACCGTATTTGCATGAGATTTGATTTTTGATCTAATTTGATTTGATTTATTACAGTCACGTCTCACGGAGGTACAGTAAAAAGTGTTGTCTTATGTGCTTTAGAGGCAGATAGTGCTATACAAGGGGTATGGATAGGATAAGTAGGCAAAGTCTTTTCCCTGGGGTTGGGGAGTCCAGAACTAGAGGGCATAGGTTTAGGGTGAGCGGGGAAAGATATAAAAGAGACTTAAGGGGCAACTGTTTCACCTAGAGGGTGGTACGTGTATGGAATGAGCTGCCAGAGGATGTGGTGGAGGCTGGTACAATTGCAACATTTAAGAGGCATTTGGATGGGTATATGAATAGGAAGGGTTTGGAGGGATATGGGCCAGGTGCTGGCAGGTGGTACTAGATTGGGTTGGGATATCTGGTCGGCATGGACGGGTTGGACCGAAGGGTCTGTTTCCATGCTGTACATCTCTATGAATCTATGACTCTAAGTGCATCGGGGTAACAGAACAGAGTGCAGGATACAATACTACAGCTGTCGAGAAGGTGCAGAGACAGATCAACATTAAAATTTGGAGGTCCACTCAAAAATCTATTGACAGTAGGGATGAAACTATTCTTGACTTTGTAAGTATATTCAAACTTTTATATCTTCTGCCTGATGGAAGAGGGTGAAAATGAAATTAAAAAGATGTACTTTTAAGTCTAGATCATAGTTTAGGTGTTAACCAAAGCTTTTTTGTTTGCTTTAAGAAAACATTTTGTTCACAATAAATTTTGAGCTATTTTAAAGCCCGGTGTGGATAATTCTTTTACATTTGGATCCCAGTATGAAAGAGAAGCAGTAAGTCATTTTGATAACTGAATTAGCTTTTTTACTAATGTTTTGAATTGTGGTGTAGTGACCCTTAATTATAAGTGCATTTCTCCTATCACAGTCATAACAGTATCCAAAGCTGAAATTTGGTTCAGATGATGGAGATCTTAAATATGAACAGAAAATACTCTGTATGTCTGGCAGCAACTGGAAGGAATGAAAAACCGATTTGATTATATTTATAGACTACGTAATAAAGAGTGACTTTTAACAGCCAGATTAGAATTGGACTCCCAGTTCACAGTTGTATTATTGCATCAGTGCATAGTTAAATTTTCTTTACATCAAACTAATGTATCAAAATTAATGCTCTGGTGTAAATTCTTTGCAAAATAAGATGAATGATAGAGTTCAAATAGTGCTATGAGCTTCTATTGGTCTGGTCAAAGGAAGTTCACTTAGAAATTGACAAAGGAGACCTTACCCTTGTGGACACAATGATGATTTCCTAAGTGTGGCAGTCACCTTCTTTGACCAAATTAATATATCTTCAACTCCAATACATTAGAGACTTATTAAAAATGAAATTGCATGTCACAGCAGTCACAAAGCCGTGAATTAGCCTTTAGCCTTCATGTAAAAAAAATTAAGTAGTGAGATAGGCAAGTGATTAGTGTACTGTGTATTTGAAACAACCCACAAGACAACGTTAATAGGCAGAACCACTGAACGTTAAAATAGTTCAACAGTGTATTTGCTAGTGAGAATTCAATAATATTCAATACATAGCAGTTTTGCTTTATTTAAAAGAGCCAAGGGTTAAATAAATCAATCAGATGTATGTCAATGATACAATTCTGTAACTCAGCATGTGTCCCAATTTCATAATATCAAATTAGTAGATAAACAGAACGGCCAGTGAGCTCAGATGCTTGAAGATTAGCATATGGTTCAGAATAGTGCCAGCATAATCACACGTGATCCCTGTTCTGAGTGAGATAGACATGAGCCTGTCTTCTTCCCCTGCCCCATTGTAAAAGTCCTGGCATCAGTTGTGATCCCTTAATTAACCTTTGGTTAATTAAGGGATCTATCTGGAGAAGAAGAAAAAAAATGGTTTTAATCTTTATTTTGTTTTTCTTATGGAGGTAAATAATTAGAATCATAAATTCATCACAGGACAAAGAAAAACCATTCAGCGACCACATTCATGCTAAATCTCCAAAGGTGCAATGTCATAATAACCTTCTCTCCCTCGCCTCAAACCCCCACACATTCCTCCTCTTCAAGTATTTAGAAAATGTGGAGAAGTGTATGGTACACCAGGACACTGTTCTGCTCATTGTTTCTACATCTGCCAAAAAATGGGATTAAAGTTGATAAACCCCCTTGAGCTGTTAGTTTACATTGCTGAGTTTTAGAGAAGATGGCTATAGAGATAATTAATGCATTTGTGACTACCTTAATAAAATATATAGATTCTGTAATGATTTCTGCAGATTGGAAGGTAGCAAATAGCATCTCACTATTCAAGAAGGTAACACAAACGAAAACAGGCAACCTGTCAGCCTTGCAACAACAGTTAGGAAAATGCTTGAATCTATTTTAAAGGGTGCAACAAATGCTCTGGATCTAATTGGGCACAGTCAGTATAGAATTGTGAATGGGAAAGTGTGCTTGACAAACTTGGGAGTTTTTTGAAGATGTTACTAACAAAATTCCTAAAGAAGAGCTGATGACGTATACTTAGATTTTCAGAAAACTTTTAACCAAGCCCCCATTGGAGTTTGGTTAGAAAAAACAAAGCATATGTGATAGAAGGTAATGTACTAACATGGATTAATGACTGACAAATGGTCACATGACAGACAGGAGGAATAAATGGGTTATTTGCATGTTGACAGGATTGGACTAGTGGTGTATCACAAGGATCAGTAAGTGGACTTCACCTACTCATAATATACATCGATAATTTGGAGGTGAAGCCCAGATGTAGGATTTCAAAATTTGTGAACAAAGCTAAATGAAAATGTACTCTTGAGGAAGAAGTAAATTGGTTTCAGGAGGATTTGTACAGGCTTATTGATTGTGCAGATGGAATATAAGTTAGAAAAAAATGTGGAGTTTTCTATTTTGGCATGAAGAATAGATTTTTTAAGTATTTCTTAAATGGTAAAAGATTGTAAAATATAGATGTACAAAGGGACTTAGATATCCTTGAAGCTAAGTCACTGAAGGCTAGCATACAGATATAACAAGCTAACAGAAAAGATAAACGAGTGTTAGCCTTTATTGCAAGGTGATTTCAATATCGGGAATAATGAAATCTTGCTTCAACTGTGCATAAGCTTTCTTTGATTGCACCCGGGATACTGTCTGCGGTTTTTGTCTCTTTATATAAGGAAACATAATTGCCATAGAGAGAGAGACCAACCAAGGTTCACCAGACATTTTCTCAGATGGCAGACTGCCCTGTGAAGAGAGATTGATAAACAGTGTCTGTGTTCTTTTTAGCCTGAAAAAAGTGAGAGGTGATCTCACTGAAATTTACAAATATTTAAAGGGATGGATAAGTTGATACAGGTGAGATGCTTCCCTGATTGAGAGTCGAGAACCCGGGAGCACAGTTTAAAAACAAGGGGGATTGCCACTTAGTTAGAAATAAGTAAAAAAACGTTTTACAAAGAGAGTTGTGAATATCTGGAATTCTCTACCACAGAGGGCTGTGGAAGCTCAGTCTTTGAGTACATTTGAAATAAAGATTGGTCGATTTCTAATTACCAGTGGCATACAGAGTTATGGGGATGGGCTGAGTAAAAGACATTGAAATAGTGGACAAACCATTGCCATCTTGAATGGCTGGGCAGACTCAACAAGTTACTCCCCCTCCTTTGTTTCTATATTCCCCATAGAAGGACAATAAGTAAAGCCAAGTCTAGCATTGATGTTAAAAAAGAATATTGAAAGGAAGAAAAGTGAATCGTGGAATAGATCTTTAAAAAAAAGCATTGGAGTGATAAATATTGGTTGAATGCTGAGACCACAAGACTTTTATTTTTCTTTATAACAAATTAGCTAAAATTATGATATTAATTTCCATTTATCTACAGCTCCAAGTTTCAGCTATTTAAAAATATTTTAAAAGTACATGCTGACAGGTATTCTCATTCTTGCAGTGTGTTATAGAATAATTCTTTTTATGGTTCATTGGAGGTTATGAATGCTGTTATATAACCTTAATTTATGTTGTATTTCAGCTGAAACAACGTGATGTAAAAGATGCAAGTTAACATACAATTGACAATAACTCAGTTTTATGTCATCACCATTTGCAGAAGATTGACCTATTTGACCTGAGAGAGCACATCTTTTAATACTCCAAATGGGGCCATGGTTTTCACAGGTATCCTCTTGATTTTATGGATTCCTGTACTTGTCTATGCTGCTTCAGATGAGACTGCTCCTGCCAGGAAATTTGCAGGGACAACTTATTTAAAACAGGGTTTCCAATCTGGATGGAAAACTCTGGGTCATGAAAACAAACCAATTTCCTTTATGGCAAACTCATTCCAGAATCTTGATCGCGTATATTTGATGATAGATACAAAGTAAACAAGCCACATGAAGTTAGGTCAAGTAATTTTTATTTAAGAGAACACAGTAACTGTTAATTGCTGCCAGTTAACCTCCCTGGCTCAGAAAATTAGCAATAAAAAGTTTTATTGCAGTCTATATTTTTTCAAACTTTCACTGTGCTTCTGAACAGGGTGGCATCTTTTACCTCCAGCAACTTTCAGGGCAAAGTATCATGGGGATTAAATTGACAAAGCAATTACAACTAACAGCAGAATCATTTGTTGAGTGATGCTGGATTTTTTGGGGTAAAATAAATTAAAAACAAAATACAATCTGTGTAGTAATTTCTAAAGTCTCTTGTCCATAATGAATGAAGAAGAAATGAATTACTAAAATATGTGTAAGTCCACTTCTGAAGATGATAAAATGTCTATTATTATCAATACTCATCACTATAAAAGCTGAAGAAGTACAGATACTTTCACTCACTGGATATTTTTAAGATAATGATGAGGCCATGCCTCCAACTTGTTCATAATCAATCTCACCATTTACCAGAATAATAGATGAATCAAAAGAATATTTTGCATCAATATTTACTGTGGAAAAGGATATGGAAGATATAGACTGTAGGGAAATAGATGGTGACATCATGCAAAATGTGAAGATTACATAGGAGTAAGTGCTGGATGTCTTGAAATGGTTAAAGGTGGATAAATCCCCAGGTCCTGATCAGGTATACCTGAGAACTCTGTGGGAAGCTAGAGAAGTGATTGCTGGGCCTGTTGCTGAGATATTTGTATCATCATAAGTGAGGTGCCGGAAGACTGGAGGTTGGCAAACGTGGTGCCACTGTTTAAGAAGGGCGGTAAAGACAAGCCAGGGAACTATAGACCGGTGAGCCTGACCTCAGTGGTAGGCAAGTTGTTGGAGGGAATCCTGAGGGACAGGATGTACATGTATTTGGAAAGGCAAGGACTGATTCAGGATAGTCAACATGGCTTTGTGCGTGGGAAATCATGTTTCACAAACGTGATTGAGTTTTTTGAAGCAGTAACAAAGAAGATTGATGAGGGCAGAGAAGTAGATGTGATCTATATGGACTTCAGT
>NC_057744.1:27115182-27129472 GCF_004010195.1 Chiloscyllium plagiosum | reverse complement strand
GTGAAACTTGAAAGGGTTCAGAAAAGATTTACAAGGATGTTGCCAGGTTGGACGATTTGAGCTATAGGGAGAGGCTGAACAGGCTGGGGCTATTTTGCCTGGAGCATCGGAGGCTGAGGGGTGACCTTATAGAGGTTTACATAGGTATGAGGGGCATGGATAGGATAAATAGACAAAGTCTTTTCCCTGGGGTGGGGGAGTTCAGAACTAGAGTGCATAGGTTTAGGGTGAGAGGGGAAAGATATAAAAGAGACCTAAGAGGCAACTTTTCACGCAGAGGGTGGTACGTGTATGGAATGAGCTGCCAGAGGATGTGGTGAAGGCTGGTACAATTGTAACATTTAAGAGGCATTTGCATGGGTATATGAATCGGAAGGGTTTGAAGGGATATGGGCCGGGTGCTGGCAGGTGGGACTAGATTGGGTTGGGATATCTGGTCGGCATGGACAGGTTGGACCAAAGGGTCTGTTTCCATGCTGTACATCTCTATGACTCTATGACTCTATGTTTGTTGGGCTGTTAATGACTATAGAATGATTGGGTAGATAGAAAGAGATAAGAGACAGATCAGGCAGGATCTAATTAAGAAACTTGAATGTCTGAATGGCCAATTCTTCTTCCTATGCTCCTTTCAGTGTCCCTTCTCATAAACTTTTATCTGGAATTCATTTTGCTACAATTCACACAGAAAACCTATTGTATGTATGACGTTACTAGATATGTTCATCATATGAATTTCACAGTTCCTCATTTATCATTCCCTTTATCAGCCTTCAAAATAGCATTTTTCAATCAAGAGTTTCCATTTAAATATTCAAGGAAATCATAATGCTTCTCAGTTGAAACTGTATTTCAGATCAAAGTTATAAACATTCCTTGCAATGGACAGCCCATTTGTCTTGTCGCTCTAAGCCAGAGACAATTCATATCACCTCTGTTACATGACTCAGGTAGAAGAGCATGGGTTTGGCTGCTTGGTAGTTGAAGCCACCTATTGGATGGTGATGCATGCCACTTCAGAGAACTCTGGGAAAATTGAAGATCAGCTATATTGAAAAATAGTTTGTGAGAAACGTGTCCTAACACACGCACACAACTAGTCTGATTTCTATCATAAAATGCCTTGGTTCATATCCTGTTGCTGTGCTGCACTTACTTAGAATTTCAGCTTTGTATTAAGTACATCATCATCATGTGCTGAACAGAGGATGATACTTTACCAAGGTGATGTTGTGAACAGTAATAAGGGAAGGAAAACTAAAAGGTTTGAAAGAAAGAAGTGAAAAAACTCGAGAGACAAAACATATCACCATTAATCATTTTAGTTTCATAGCAACTTCCAACACAAAACTTATGTTTATCGAGTGCCACTAATATAATAACATGCCCCAAGGAGCTCCACCAGACTATCATCAAAGAAATAACTTTCACTGACAATGCATTCTATTTCCAGATTTATGATTTGTTTTATACTGAATTTAAATTTTCAAATTATGATTAATGCTCAAACCCTCTGGACTATTTGTGAAAACTCTTGGTGGATAAAGGATTTGAGATTTTATCACATAACCTTCCACCTCTAACCTGAATTGCCAAAAAATGTTTCTTTCCTCATTTCCAGTATTTCTACAACGTATTTGTCTCTATTCTATTCAAGGATTTGAGGATTGTTTGAGGATTGTTCAATGAAATTGCCCTGAAGAAAGTGGAGGTGAGCCACTTTCTTGAACTGATGCAGTCCTGTGTACCCATAACATTGTGAGGGAGGGAGTTCCCGGATTTTGACCCAATGACATTGAATGAATGTCAATAAAACTCCTCAGCTTGTAATGTTGTGATATTCCTATGTATCTGTTGACCCAATCTTTCTGAACGGCAAAAAGCTGTGTGTTTTAATGGTGCTGTTGAAGGAGCCATGGTGAGTTGCTGCAGGACCTCTTGTGGATGATGCATACTGCTACAACTGTGAATGAGGTATGGAAAGTATGAAGGTGTGAGGGTTGAAGGTGGACAGGATGTCCATCAAGTGTGTTGCTTTGTCTTGGGTGATGTTGGACTCCTTGAGTATTATTGAAAACCAGACAAACGGACAGCTTCTATCACAAACCTGACTTGTGCCTTGCAGATGGCCAACAAAAGTGTTTGCAGAGTTGGGAGGTGAGCTTTCATCCCACAATTCCTAATCTCTGAAAGAGTTCAAAGAGAATGAAGGAAATTATTTTGTTTTAATATTTCCACTCTTTTAGTTGCTGTAATATCTAGGAAAGGCAAAATCTATAATAAAAGGATCCACTTTTCCCATTAATCAAATGCTGTTACTCAAATGCCAATGAAATGATAAAACAAAATAACAGAGAAACATTTGAATAACATCTGATACGTTATTTTCAGAAATATGTTAACTGCATAATATTTTTCTCATAAATACGATGTCAGTAAACTTTTTAAGAAATTTATTTTCTATTGGGACAAACTTTGAACATATCTCACAACTCAAGACTGGGCATCCATGAAGTATTCTGAGTCATCAACAGTAGTAGAATTGTACACTAGCACAATCTGCAGCCGCATGACCCAACGCATCCCCTACTCAACCAGTACCATCAAGACAAGGGATCAACCCTGATTCAATGGAGAGTGCAGAGGGCATATCAGCAACAGCACATAAAATGAGGTGTCAACCTGGTGAAGAGAACAAACAGGACAACATATGTACCAAACATCATAAGCAGCAAGTGATAGACAGAGCTAAGTGATCCCACAATCAACAGATCAGATTTAAGCTTTACAGTCCTGCCACATCCAATTGTGAATGGTGGTCGACAAGTAAACAACTCACTGGAGGAGGAAGATCCACAAATATTTCCATCCTTCATGATGGAAGAGTCTAAAGCTCAAGTGTAAGAGATAAGGTTGAAGCATTTGCAAAACTTTTCAGCCAGAAATGCCAAGTGGATGATCCATCTCAGTCTCCTCCAGCAATGCCCAATGTCAGATATGCCAGTCTTGAGCCAATGCAATTCACTCCATGTGATATCAAGAAATGGTTGGGGGTACTGGACTACAAAGGCTATGGGTCCTGACAACATTTCAGCAATAGTGCTGAAGAATTGTGCTCCAGAATTTGCCAATCCCTTAAATAAGCTCTTCCAGCACAGTTACTACACTGGCATCCATCTGGCAATGTGGAAAATTGCTCAGGATTGTCTGTCCACAAAAGCAGGACAAATCCAACCCAGCCATTTATCATCCCATCAGTCTACTCAAATTCATCAGTAATGTGATGGAAGGTCTCAACAGCAGTGTTATCAAACAGCACCTGCTCAGCAATAACATGCTCTGTGATGCCCAGTTTGGGTTCCACCAGGGTCACTCAGCTCTTGACCTCATTACAGCCTTGGTTCAAACAGACACAAAGAGTTGAATTCCAGAGGTGAGGTGAGAGTGAAAGCCCTTGACATCAAGGCCACATTCAAGTGAGTCTGGCATCAAGGAGTCCAAGCAAAACTGGAATTAATGGGTACCAGGAGCAAACTCTCCACTGGTTGGAGTCATATCTGCCATGTAGGAAGATGGTTGGAGTTATTGGAGGTCAGTCATCTCAACTCTAGGACATCTCTGCAGGAATTCTTCAGGGTAATGGTGCAACCATCTTCAGCTATTTAATCAATGACCTTCCCCTCACCATAAGGTCAGAAAAGATTTATAAGGATGTTGCCAGGGTTGAAGGATTTGAGCTCGAGAGAGGCTGAATAGGCTGTGACTGTTTTCCCTGGAGCGTTGGAGGCTGAGAGGTGACCTTATAGAGGTTTATAAAATCATGAGGGGCAGAGATAGAGTAAATAGACAAGGTATTTTCCTTGGGGTGGGGGAGTCCAGAATCAGGGGGCATAGGTTTAGGGTGAGAGGGGAAAGATTTGAAAAGGACCTAAGGGGGAACTTTCTCATGCAGAGGTTGGTGCATGTATGGAATGAGCTGCCAGAGGAACTGGAGGCTGGCACGTTACAACATTTAAAAGGCATTTTAAATGAATAGGAAGGGTTTGGAGGAATATGGGCCAAGTGCTGACAAATGGGTCTAGATTAATTTAGGATATCTGGTTGGCATGGACGAGTTGGATCGAAAGGTCTGTTTCGGTGCTGTATACCTCTATGAATCTCTGACTCTAAGAGGGGATGTTTGCCAATGATTATATTATGTTTAACACCATTGATGACTCCTCAGATGACTGAAGCCATCCATGTTCAAATGCAATAGATCTGGACATTATCCAGGCTTGGAATGACAAGTGGCAAGTAACATTTGTACTACACAAATGACAGGTAACAACCATCTCCAAAAAGAGACAATCTGACCATTCAATCGTGTTACCATTACTGAATAACCCACTATCAATATCCTGTGGGTTTTCATTGATCAGAAACTCAGCTGGAGTCACCACATAAATACAATGGTTACAAGAGCAGGTCAGAGGTTAGGACTACTGAGACAAATAGCTTACCTCCTCAGCCACCAAAGCTGTCCACCATCTACAAGGCACAAGTCAGGAGTGTGATGGAATGCTCCCCACTTGTCGGAATGGGTGCAGCTCCAACAACACTCAAGAAGCCTGATGCCATCCAGGACAAAGCAGCCTGTTTGACTGGCAAAACATCCACAAACACCAACTCCTTCTACCACCGATGCTCAGTAGCAGCAATGTGTACTTTTGACATGATGCACTGCAGCAATTCACCAAAGATCCTTATAAACCTTTTAAACCCACAACAACTTCCATCTAGAAGGACAAGAGCAGCAGATTCATGGGTACACCACCACCTAAAAGTTCAGCTCCAAGCCACTCACAGTCCTGACTTGGAAATATATTACTCTTCCTTCAATGTCGTTGGGTCACAATGCTGAAATTCCCTCCCTCAGGGCAATATGGGTCAAACTGCAACATGTAGAAAGCAGTGGTTAAAAAGGCAGGTCACCCCCACCTTCTTAAGGGTGACTAGGGACATTCTTAGCAAAAAGTATAACTTTTGAATTTGTTATGAGCTCTTCAATATTTTAAATAGTGCAAAGACTGTCAAGTCACTGTTCTACAATCTGCTCAATGAACTAAATTATAACTACAGGAAGAATAATGAGGGTATGGGGCTATTGACCAATTAATTAAAAATCCACTGTTACTCATATTCTTGATATTCACACTTTTTATGACCAGCCTTGTTTAATTAGTTTATTTGCAATCAGGCAATTCAAACACTTCTAAATAGCACATTGCATTGAATACGTTTTACATGACAAGTGAAATCTGAAGTTCAGTTTTAACATATATTTTTGCACAGGTCATGAATATATTTATTACCCCCATTTGTCATTTAGTGTCATTTCTAAAGAGAGATTGGTACTATTTGCTTAATTTGACTTCCAGAGTGGAGGAACATGATTAAATATCTACACTTATTATGTGAGATCCCAAAATACAGTTAAATGAAATGAAATATGCACTCTCCAAGAACTTTATGCTAAGTGAAAGTTCTTGATGCTACAGAGGCAATAGTATCTTCAAGTATCTGATTGTTGTATCTTGAAACTTTGAGAAACTCAGCAATAGTGGAGAAGATACTTGTAATTCACATTACTGGGATCGATCATAGATCGAGCAAATGTCTCACCTGCAATCCATACTTGCAGCATCCAGTGTGATGTTTGTCTGAAACTTGCAGTTCATCAACCTCAGGACAAACACGCAGCAATTCAAGCAAATCCTACCCATCCACTGCCTGGTTAAATGATCAAAGTGTGGATCGCTATGCTGTGTACGCATTGTGGCCATGTAGATCTAAATCTTCATTGACATTTCATTCATGACAATAGTTCCAATTCCAACTGTATCCTGTTTGTGAATGTAAAAGTCAAATCATATGCATCATTATCCAAAAACTTGGCAGTTTCCATGATTTATTCATTTTATAGCTATGCACAATTCAACCATTTTTTGCAAGGTGTCAAGTTGATGTGAAATATGGGCTATTAATCTGGGACTTTCATGGACTGAGAGAAAGTGAGGGCTGCAGATGCTGGAGATCAGAGCTGAAAATGTGTTGCTGGAAAAGCGCAGCAGGTCAGGCAGCATCCAAGGAACAGGAGAATCGACGTTTCGGGCATAAGCCCTTCTCCTGAACCATAGGTTACCTGGACCATAGGTAACAGACCTCAGTACAAAGAGACAAGTTTTTCATCCTTTTAAGAAGCAAGGGGTCTGCTTTGATAGCACTTGTTGAAAAGGAGCATTGGAGAACTGACAGCTTAAATGATAACTCTGTCATGGCCCAAACATATCAGCTGTTTCTTCACTGACCTTCCTTCAAAGGCCAGAGCAAGAGATTTTCAATAATCATTGCATAATATTCAGCATCATTCATGATTCTTCATATACTGATGCAGTCCATTTTTAAATTCAAACAATATCCAGGCTTTAGATGACAAGTAGCAAGTCACATTCATACCTCATAAATGCCAGACAATGACCATCTCCAACAAGACAGAATCTAACCATTGTTCCTTGACATTCAAAGGCATCACTATAATTGAATACCCCACTATTGACATCCAGAGGGTTATTATTAACTGGAAACTGAACCGGACTTGCTATATAACTGGTGTGGCTTCAGAGCAGATTAGAGCCGGGGAACTCTGCAGAAGTTAATTCATGTCTTGATCTCCAATGCCTGTCCACGTCAGGAGTGTGATGGAATACGCTTCACTTGATTGGATGAATGCAGTTCCAATAATATGCATAAAGTTTGACATAATCCCGGACATTATAAACTGCTTGATAGGCAAAACATTAGCAAACAAACAGTTTGCGCTGCAGAAATTCACCAAAGATCCTTCAACAGCACCTTCCAAACCAACAGCCATTTCATCTAGAATGACATAATACATTGGAACATCACAGCTTGTATGTTCCCTTGCAGACCACTCATCATGCAGATTTAGAAATATACCACTATTCCTTCAGTCTCACTGTGTTAGACTCTTGAAACTTGTTTCCCTAATGGCATTGTGAGGATACCCATACGTAATGCACTGCAGTGATTCAAGAAGGCATCTCACCTTTCCAAGGGCAATTAGGGATGGACAAAAAATGTCAGCTGAGCCAACAACATCCATATCCCATGCATGAATTAAGAATATATAATTTGTAAGCGCTCACACTCCAAGCATTTTCAGCTTGCAGAAGGGCTTTACCGGAGAAAAGACAAACTAATCACAAAACCTTTCAGGGCAGTGTGGTGGCTCGTGGTTAGCACTGCTGCCTCATAGCACCAGGGATCCAGGTTCAATTCCACTCTCGGAATACTGTCCATGTAGAGTTTGCACGTTCTCCCAATGTCTGCATATGTTTCCCCAGGTGCTCCAGTTTCTTCCCACGGTTCAAAGATATGCAGATTAGGTGGATTGGTCTTGTTAAATTGACCATTGCTTCCAGGGATATGCGGATTAATCACAGGAAATGCAGGTTTATAGGGTAGGGGGATTCAGTCTATGTGGCATACTCTTTGGGGGGTCTGTGTGAATTCGATGGGCTGAATGGTCTACTTCCATACTATAGGGGTTCCATGATTCAATAACATTTCCAAAAACCAAAAGGTATTTCTATGCATAGAATCAATCAATTAGCCAGAATGATCAATCATTTCTCACAAATCTTGTGGGTTAGTCTCAACTTGATTGGTAGCACTCTCACCTCTGAGTAGGCAGACTGTGGACTAAATACGTACTGCATAAAGCTGAGTAGATATTTCAGTCTAGTATGAAAGGAGACTTATGTTGTGAAATCTTTCATATGAAGCATTGAACCAAGATCTTGATTGCCCTTTCGTGGATTTGTAAATTATCTCATGGAAAAAAAATGTTTCAAGGATAGTCAGGAATACCTTTGTTCATCCACAAGATGCGGGCATCACTGGCTGGGTCAGCATTTATTGGCCATCCCTAATTACACTGGAGCGGGTGATGGTGAGCTGCCTTCTGGAACCACTGTAATGCTTGGAACAGTTGAAGGGTGTTCCAGATTTTTAATATGGTGATAATGATAAAAAAATCATATGACAGCTTCAAATCAGAATAATATGTAACTTGTAAATGTGAAGTCATGGAGATAAGGTCTGGAGCTAAGCCTTGGTGGGACACTCTTTGGAGAGTCAGTGTGGAATCAATGGGCTGAATGGCCTCTTGCCATACTGTAGGGATTCTGAGATTCTTAGATATCGATGATTACCATATTACAGTATTTGGTATTAATGGATAATTATATTGTGTTGTTCTGAAGACTGAGACAGAAGACAGTTCTTGATTTTGTCTTCTTCTTGACCAGTTTGTAATGAATCCAAACCCAAGATGATGTGGCATTATATCATATGAACAAAGAGAGACAAACTTGCAGGTAATTGCGTCCTACAGATCGGTTGCCCTTATGCTCCCAATGGTAAAGATTACAGGTTTGGAAGGTGATGTCGAGTGAGCCTTGGTGAATTCCTAATGTGCATCTTTTACATGGTACTCACTGCTGTTACTCTGCATTAGGAGTGAAAGGAGTAAATGTTGAAAGGGATGAATGGAGAGACAATCAAGCAGGCTGCCTTGTGCGGGATAGTGTCAAATTTCTTGAGTATTTTTGGAGCTCCACCATCCTGATGAATAGGAAGTATTCCATCCCACTCTTGACTTGTAGACAGGTACTAGAGAGACAGGAAGAGAGTTACTCGCTGCAGAATTCATTGTCATTAACCTGCTGTTACAGCCAAAATATGTGTATGGCAGGTCCAGTTCAGTTTCTGGTCAATGACATTTCTTAATGTCCTCGCCAATATTTATCCCTCAGCCAATATCATAAAGAAAATATTACCGGGCCTTTATCATAGTGCTGTTTATGGGTTCTTACTACAGTATGTATAAATGTGTTGTCATCTATTCTATATTACAACAGTGACTGTACTTTAAAATGACTTAATTAGTTGTAAGGACCTTCAAAGATCTGGAAGCCATGTATAGTGATATAAAGACAAGTGGTTGTTGTAGAATAAAAGATACTTTAATGATATAAAGGTTGCATCTCATTCCAGCTCCTGTGCACACTCAGCCAAAGCAAAACAATGATTTCCATTGTTCAGTGACTATGCTGAACAAAGCATTGCCCTCAGCCCTATTTTTAGGATTGTTGTAAACAATAATATTTCGTCAGATAATTATGTGAGCAAGTTGTATCAGCCTTTATTATTTCATCCATACAGAGGCATATTGCAATCTCTTCTTGCAGTTTTAAATTTTTTCTTCAATGTATCCAAGTCTTTCTTCACTCTAAATGACATCTTGTTGTTGAAACTGACAGGCAGAATTCCTCACTTACTTTCTTCTCACTGTTTTATTGCAATCATTTATTAAGTATTTTCAAGGCATTTTGCAAAATTCTTTAAACAGCAAATTCAAGACAGGGTCATTTCCTACTTAGTAAATTACGATTTGCTTGTTTTATACAATGCCATGTTTCGTTCTGAATATCTTGATTGCTACTCTGCCTTATAAGGATGAAGATGTTCATTTTCTACTTGGAGTATTGAAGTCTGCTTATTACATTGAAGTCCCAGTTGGGTGTGTTGAACTACTCGACAATTTGGAATCATGCATTCTTGTTTGGACTGCAGTTAAATATGATGTTTTATCAATAGCAGAAAATCATTCTTTTCATTCTTCATGTTTTGTCATCCAATGTCAATGATGGAAAACCCTGATTTTATTGTTCAGCTGAGTGGGTATTGGAAAACAGTCATTTACAGAGGAATCTTCAGTGGTTAGAAATATGTGGACATGGTGAGAGACCTCAAAGAATCACCTGACAATTTCAGCAATGCCTATCTGACATTGGGAGCAACTAGATACATTTTGCAACTGAGATTTGAGTGTTGAGACAAGATTCTCACTAGGCAGCAACAAAATGTTTATTAAATCAAATGATTGCTTGCTAACGGCCTCATTAATATTGAGTTGCACCTCATTAATAAGTAGCTTTCTCTCCGTCGTCTGCCACTAAAGAAACTAGATGTTGACAATTCCCAAACTGTAAATCAGTGCAGATACCTGGCAAATCCAGCTCTCTACTTTGGACAACCATCTGGTCACCTAGTGACAACACCTCAGAACACTCTCAATGGGTCCAAGCTGCATGCTTAACCATGGACGCTGGCATTTGTCACCTGCCTACTTCTTAGAACCCTGATGGCTCCTCTATGATCCACTTACAGGATTCTTCTGCTCTTTAAAGCTTTATTTTAGGGCGCACTAACAACTGGCATTGGTATACAAGAATTTATAAATGTAAATTATGGGAAAAATTCTTGGGAAGATGTCGTATAATGTTCTGAATGCATTAATATTTGAGAACACATTAAGCTCTATTCAGTCTGATGACATCATGAAAATTTATGTTAGGAAAGACAAAATACAACAATGTCTAGTCTACAATGTAACTTGTACCATGATCATGTTCATGCAATAAAGCACATATTCTTTAAGACAAGTGCCTCTTTTTGTTCAGACATGCTTATAGTTTTCCTTTAACAGCTGGAAACCGAGTAGCCATTTTGTCCCATTCAAGGAAATAAGGCAAGGACAGTGAGCTAAACAAACTCAAGAAGTCATGGTTAGCATTATAGAACATGCAACAGAAACCTTGGTGGATCCATGGTGTCCCAAGCCAACTTTATTGAAATAAACCTCATCACTGACCCAGATGAGAAATGATGAGCATCGATGTTGAAGTTTTGAGTGGACTGACAGCATCTGTACCTCTCTGGACCCTGAATGGTACTCTCTGGATACTTGTAGTGAGTGCATTCATCGGAATAGCTGAACTATCTTTCACTGGCTACAATTGTTCGTGTGATGATCGTCATATGTCAGCAAAATAAAAAAAAAATCTGGCTCTGATCCTCCATCGCACTGCTTGTTATCAATTATTACAACAAATAATCTAACAGCTGGCTCAGAATGTGTTAAAGATTTGCAACAGAATGCAGGAGTTCAGGAGGTGTCTAGTGCAATTAAGATATGTAACACAGCCACAGCCAGCTCATGATGCATACTTGTCACACTCAATAAAATACAGACCAGATTTTCAAAAAGACAACTTTTGGATTTAGCCTTGGGTTCTGGCAATTTGGGCATCTGGTGTGCGTGATATCTGCCCGAAGTTCAGATGGTAGCACATCAGTATGCTCTGCGAGCACACTACCATAAAGCTGTCAGCCTTCTGAACAGTATCCATTTTCAGTTCAGAATTCAGGGTAATGTATTCATAATTTAGCTGGCATTATTCTAAAATGAAAAATTACTGATGCATGCAATTCCTCATTATGCCAAGCATACCTCATATTAGGATCTCATAACAGATAGCAAGGAAATGGGAATGAAGAAAAACACCCATTACGTCAAAAACTGTAGAAATTTGTTTTCACAAAAACACATCCATTTTTCACACACAGTATGTTTTGCACTTGTTTTGTGACTAGATTTTTTGATCATAAGCAGATGTTGCATTTTCTTATATACCATTCAAGTATGTCATTTACTTTATTTATTCCCTTTCCCGAATTAAAACAATATTTTATTAAACATATGAGATTCTATCACTTTTCTTGGTGATTGTCTGAGTCTGAACAAGACATCATGTAACATTGGCATATTTGACCCCAAAGTGAGCCTCAAACCACATTTGGCACTATCACTAACACTCACTGTTTCTATGCGTGTAACACCGAACTATTCATCCACTACCTAGATCATTCTTTGCTGATGCGTTCACACCTTGCAAACTCCAAACTTAAATATTCCAATGTATTTCTGCCAGTGTCCCACCTTTTGCTCTGCACCTCTTGACAATATCCCCAACTATGTTGCTCACAACCTAACTCGCATAATATACCATTCATCCATCATTCCTGTTGCTAACTATCAGTGACTCCCATTTAGGCAAAGACTCCATTTTTATTTTCTCATTCCTGTACTCAAATCCCTCAATGTCCTTGCCTCCAGATCCTTTCAATCTTCTTCAGTCCTATTATGCTTTGACATTTTTGGGCTAATCTAATTCTGCTCTTCAGCGAATACCTGATTTCAATTGCCCCATTGTTTGTGGCTGTACCATTATTTGCCTGATCCCTATTTTCTGCAGTACTCTCTTGGATCATCTCCTCCTTGCTCCATTTCTTGCATCCTTTGAAAAAAAAAATTCTTTGACTAACTTTTGATAATTAGCTGATGTAATAGCTCAGGAAGCCTGACTGGAAGGAATATAATTTATTGTTGAACACCAAATTAGAGCCACAACTTGTGATGGATGGAGGCTAGTCTCAGCCTGAGACAGACAGTGTTGCAGCCCCATCTCTAGATTGTCTTTTATGTTCTTTTTATATCCAGACGTGCTCATACACTGAAGTGAATGTCTTTCCCACCACCAAATCAGCATGACTTTCTTTTTCTTTTTCACTATTAACCACCGCCGTAAATCACTCACACAGTCAATGAGAAACTTAAATGCAAGGCCCCTTTCAGGCAATACAACCCATCAAAAGTGAGGATGGGTAGGTAAAGTGGGAAGGAGCAAAATTAAAATGGAGTTGGAATCGTAAAATGGAATTATGAAATCCCGACAGTGTGGAAGCAGGCCATTCTGCCCATCAAGTCTGCACCAAACCTCTGAAGACCATCCCACCCAGACCCACACCTCTACTCTATTACCCTGCAATTCACACAGTTAATCCACCTGACCTGCACATCTTTGGAATGTGGGAAGAAACTGGAATGCCCAGAGGAAACTCACACGGATGGGGGAGAACGTGCAAACTTCACACAGACAGGCACCCAAGGCTGGAATCGGACCCTGTTCCTGGGACTGTGAGGCAGCAGTGCTAACCAGTGATATGGAGGGGGAAATAAAGCACTGTATCGCCCAGAGGGCCCACCTCTCTCGAAAGGCATCAAAAACAATGATGGACACTGCATGTTCACTCTCACAGGGCATCTGGGCATGAGCATACCCATAGACAAGGGGTAGACAGTCTACAGATAAATCTCCCTCCACAGCCTGAACAAGTATGGAAACAGAGCCAAGAGGAGGTTCTCTGCTCTGTCCCCACCTCTCTGCTTTGGTTGTCATAGATCAAGAGCGTGAGACTGAAGCTGGGTCTGCTTTATTTGTTTTTTAGAGTTGGTTTGCAGGTGAGAAGTTCTAGCGAGGCAGGACATTGCGTGTTACCAAGGGAATTTGTACTGAATGAGCTCCACAGAGAAGTTAATTAATGATTCCTCATGGGCCTGATAGTTGTTACCACAACCTTTGTATCTCCTTCAATGGTTAAATGTCATTGTTGTGGTTCTGTTCGCCGAGCTGGAAGTTTTTGTTGCAAACGTTTCGTCCCCTGGCTAGGCGACATCATCAGTGCTTGGGAGCCTCCTGCGAAGCGCTTCTTTGATGTTTCCTCCGGTGTTTATAGTGGTCTGTCCCTGCCGCTTCCGGTTGTCAGTTTCAGCTGTCCGCTGTAGTGGTTTGTATATTGGGTCCAGAGCGATGTGTTTGTTGATGGAGTTTGTGGATGAATGCCATGCCTCTAGGAATTCCCTGGGATTTCTCTGTCTGGCTTGCCCTATGATAGTAGTGTTGTCCCAGTCGAATTCATGTTGCTTGTTGTCTGCGTGTGTGGCTACTAAGGATAGCTGGTCGTGTCGTTTCGTGGCTCGTTGATGTTCATGGATGCGGATCGTTAGCTGTCTTCCTGTTTGTCCTATACAGTGTTTTGTACACTACATTCGTCTTGCTCATGTTGGGTATCGGATCCTTCGTTCTGGTGAGTTGTTGTCTGAGCGTGGCTGTTGGTTTGTGTGCCGTTATGAACATGTGCCGTGCATACATGAACATAGGGCAAGCCAGACAGAGAACAACCAGGGAATTCCTAGAGGCATGGCACTCATCCACAAACTCCATCAACAAACAATTCCTAGAGGCATGGCATTCATCCACAAACTCCATCAACAAACACATAGACCTGGACCCAATATACCAACCACTACAGCGGACAGCTGAAACTGACAACCGGAAGCGGCAGGGACAAACCACTATAAACACCGGAGGAAACATCAAAGAAGCGCTTCGCAGCAGGCTCCCAAGCACTGATGATGTCGCCTAGCCAAGGGACGAAACGTTTGCAACAAAAACTCCCAGCTCGGCGAACAGAACCACAA
>NC_057744.1:27043423-27115036 GCF_004010195.1 Chiloscyllium plagiosum | reverse complement strand
GAAGTGGGTACTGCAGATGCTGGAGTCAAGAGTAGAGTGGTGCTGGAAAAGCACAGCAGGTCAGGCAGCATCAGAGGATCTGGAAAATCAACGTTTCAGGCAGGATCACTTCATCAGAAATGTTGATTCTCCTGCTCCTCGGATGCTGCCTGACCTGCTGTGCTTTTCCAGCAGCATCACTCTAATCTTGACTGGTAACCTTTTTGCACAGAGGATGATTTGTATGTGGAGTGAACTAATTCAGAAAGTGGTGAATTAAAGTACAGTTACAACATTTAAAAGACCTTTGGGTAGTTACATGAACTGGAAAAGGTTTGGAGGAATATGAGCCAGCTGCATGCAAATGAGATTAGTTTTGTTTCGGAAACTGGAGTTGGGCTGAAGGGTCTGTTTCTGTGCTGTATGACTTGAAGACTCTATCAGCATTAGTTAGTTAGGCTCCATAAAAATGCACAGATGATGATGTAGCAGGCTGATAGAGTTCCGTCAAAATGCAACAAGGCTGAACCAACATTCACCCTGAGGCCTTATCTGGAAATAGAAATGAGGATAACCTCCATACCACACCAAGAAAGACAAAGCAATGGGGTTTAGTTGAGGCAGGGAATGAAGCAAGGCTTTGGGGAGGAGATAGGTTTGCACCTCGGAGGATAGGGAGTGGGGAGACCAAGGGAACAAGTGCCTTGCCACTTTTGGAAAGTGTGTAAAACAAGGTGTTTGTCTTAAACAGACAATTGTGGAATTGGACTAATGTTTGGTTCAGGTGACTTACAATGTAAAAATACCTGATGAAGCATGTTTGAGTTAGAGTGCAACTTTGGAACCTTTTCTAGGGGAGACTCTCCCAGTGCTGGTTCAATAAATAATTGTTGTACTTCAAGGCTCCTGAGATTATTTGTAAAATAATGAGCCCTTCCTGAAGAAGGGCTCATGCCGGAAATGTCGATTCTCCTGCTCCTTGGATGCTGCCTGACCTGCTGCGCTTTTCCAGCAACACATTTTCAGCTCTGATCTCCAGCAGTCCTCACTCTCTCCTGTAAAATAATCTACCACAATAAAATGTTTACTCTTATTTCAAGGGTGTTAGAGTATAAGAGTTGGGAAGTCTGACAGCACCTGTACCACATCTGCAGTATATGAGCAGTTTTGGCCCCCAAATTTAAAGAATGATATTCTTTCATTGGAGGTAGTTCAAAGAAGGTTCACGAGGTATGGAAGGATTGTGTTATGAGCAAGGTTAAACAATGTGGGACTCTACTCACTGGAGTTTAGAGGAGTGAGAGGTGATCTCCTGGAAACATGTAGGATTCTTAAAGGGTCTGTGATGCTGGAAAAGCACAGCAGGTCAGGCAGCATCCGAGGAGCAGGAGAATCAATGTTTCAGGCATAAATCCTTCATCAGGAATGAGGCTTATGCCTGAAACGTTGTTTCTCCTGCTCCTCGGATTCTGCCTGACCTGCTGTGCTTTTCCAGCACCTCACTCTAGACTCTGATCTCCAGCGTCAGCAGTCCTCACTTTTTTTTTCTTAAGGGGCTTGACAGGGTAAATAATGAGAGTATGTTTCCCCTCAGGGGAGAGTCTAACACAAGAGGGCAGAATCTCCGCATAAAGGGGTGATAATTTAAAACTGACATAAGGAGGAATTTCTTCGTCTTTGGAACTTTTTGCCACAAAGAGCTATGGGGTTGATCCCCTTGTGTACATTTGAGGCTGAGACAGATAGATTGTTGGTTGTAGGGGAATTGTGGGTTTGGGGGAAAAGGCAGGCATGTGGGCATGAGGAATGTCAGATTAGCCCTGATTCTATTGAATGGTGGAGCAAGCTCAACGAGTTGAACAGCCTATTTCTGTTTTTATTTCTTATGGTCTTATCGATTCCAACAATTTCCTAACATCACACGTTAATCTAACCGGAAGCGGCAGGGACAGACCACTATAAACACCGGAGGAAACATCAAAGAAGCGCTTCGCAGGAGGCTCCCAAGCACTGATGATGTCGCCTAGCCAGGGGACGAAACGTTTGCAACAAAAACTTCCAGCTCGGCGAACAGAACCACAACAACGAGCACCCGAGCTACAAATCTTCGCACAAACTTTGGTTAAATGTCATATTTTGTTTTATAATGCTTTGTGAAGTAATTTTGAACATTATGTTGTATAAAAGACAATGGAAAATACAACTTGCTGTATTATTGACAACTCAATCGTAACAAGGCTTTTAAAATGATTGATATGAAAATAACTTTGGTACTTAACTGTCTCTGTACTCAGTTAAAAACAAATAAGGAACCAAGGTTTTGACTTATATATTTCACTTTCAGTAAATTGTCATTTCTTTCTTTTTCATCTTTATTGTTTGTAATCTTAGTCTGAAAAAACAAATTAAATTTTCAAAAGGTCACTTAAAGCTCATAAATTACCTGTGCATTTTGGGGTCAGCAGACATGATATTTTCCTGTACTTTTGTCCTATACAATTTATTCCTGCATCTTGGATTACTAGCTGCAATTAACATATCCATGTGTCAATCACTCTCAAACCAAGTCACAATGCTGCAAACCATGTGCTTGATGTGTTGTCTGAACATGTACATCTCACCTTGGGCAGACTTAACCCTCATCTGACATCCAGAATGGGAAAATTTTAAAAAGGTGTCTTTGAACAATGACTACAGAAGCCTTATAGGTTATCTCCTGTTCTACAAATACTGAGGCCCCATTTGAAATAAAAATCATATCGCCGTGCTGGGTTAACATCTACTAACATAACATTGATTAAGGATAGAAACTAGACATTGATAGGGAATTGATTCCATAGATTTTAGCAGTAGAGTGATCGTTTGAACAGTGATGTTCATTTCAATTTAGTGCTTAAACTGTCTTGTCACCATGGTAAATTAGAGTGAGAGGGATAATGAGAACACATGGTAAAATCAGAAGGATAATCAAATAGAGAATGTTTATATGTATACACACACAAGTCACCTACACAAGAACTTCCTTCATTAAATGATGAATGTGATCTCCAAGTTTAATTTAGTAAAGGAACTTTAATAGCATGATTATATTGTAGATTTTCTACTGTTCAAGTTAATCAGAGAAAAATAAATTTTCTGAAATATACCATTCTGATGCTAATTCTGAAACCATACACTTTCTTAATACAGGTTCCATCCCATTTAGTTTAAAGGGATTATTGTTCAACTAACACAGAGAAACGTAATCCAAGTATTTGAAATGCATGTGAGCAGTTGTACACAGAAACTGCACTCCCAAGAGTTTAAGACCTATTTGAATAATGAGTTCTAAATCTTCAATATGTGCAAACCATAGTCATGATGTATGCGATATAAATTGTAATAAACTGCTAAGTAGGCAAACAAAAAAATACTGCATCACATGCACCCATCAAGAGGGAGATAAACAGCAAACATTTATAAAACAAGTATATCTTCTACGGCAATTCTGCAGTGATTAACTGCTAGAGAAGGCTGTTGCAGGTACTGTAATTGTTTTAGCAGTTGTAACTTAATTTCATAGATAAAAACTAACACATTTTAGATCATATCTTGTTTGAGACTGCAAACATTTTATTTCTATTCCATTCTCATATAGTTTCCAGCCATAAATTCCAATATATATTACAGATAAACATTCAGAGATTTCTCTGTGTATTACATTGAGATGCTTGGATGATACTGGCAGTTTAATTGATTGTGGAATACATTCTACATCTGACTAGAACACCTATCCATGTAGTATATGAATAATTATTTAATGTTTTATATTTGTAAGAATTTGTCTTAAGTAATGCCTTTTCTTAGAAAAGCTTCAAACTTTTTCTATGATAAATAGAAGAAGGACTTGCATTTATATAAGTACTGTCCATGGCGTGGGGACATTACAAAGCCAAGGAAAGGCTAATGAAATGTCATCATTTTCACAATGGAGGGAATCTGGCAGCCATTTTGCATACAACAAGCAGCTTCAAAAAACAATAACAATGACCACCTGTTTGTAATGTTACTAAATATTGAACATTACACTGTTATTCTTCGAAATAGTGCCATGGGGCCCTTAGACCAACAGTTTTAGTGGGAAGTTGAATTGAGACCTAATGCAGTGCTGAGAGTATGGTGCTGGAAAAACACAGCTGGCCAGCCAGCATCCAAGGAGCAGAAGAATTGACGTTTCAAGCATTAGCCCTTCATCAGGAATATGCTCATCCTGATAAAGGGCTTATGTTCGAAACGTCGATTCTCCTGCTCCTCGGATGCTGCCTGACTGACTGTACTTTTCCAGCACCACACCCTCGACTCTGATCTCCAGCATCTGCAGTCATTACGTTCTCCCTGAGACCTAATGCAGGCAAGGCTTTGAAATCACACTGTCAGACTCTGCACTGAGAGCATGATACCTCTGGGAATGTTTTGAATTTGGAAAGCATAGGCAGGAGAACAAGTGAGGGATGCACTCACTACTAATTAACAGCCCATTAAGCTTCCTAAAGGGCTTGTTTATGGTGCCTTTCAGTACAGAATACAGTTTTAAATTTCTTTCTGGCAAATCTAAACAACCTTGTTTGTGGAGATTGATGCATAGATATCAATTCACTGTGGCACTGGGCCAGAGAAGATTGTGGTCAGATGCCTTCTTGAAACGTTGCATTCCATATGGTACACTTCCAAGGTTTTGATCTAGCAATGGGAAGAAACAGAAGTACAATTCCAAGAAAGAATGGCATATGGCTAACAGGGGAACTTGCAGGTCTTATTTTTGTCCTTCTGGGTGGTAAAGGAGCACATTTGGAAAGTACTGTTGAAAGAGGAAAACAGTGCCAGGACATAATTGAGTTTTTTGTAAAAAGTAACAAAGAGGATTGATAAGGGCAGAGTGATGGACATGATCTATATGGACTTCAGTAAGGCGTTCAATGAGGTTCCCCATGGGAGACTGGTCAGCAAGGTTACATTTCATGGAATACAGGGAGAATTAGCCATTTGGATACAGAACTGGCTCAAAGGTAGAAGATAGAGGGTGGTGGCGGAGGGTTGTTTTTTAGACTGGAGGCCTGTCACCAGTCGAGTGCCACAAAGATTGGTGCTGTGTCCACTACTTTTCATCATTTATATAAATGATTTGGATTAGAACATAGGAGGAATAGTTAGTAAGTTTGCAGATGACACCAAACTTGGAAGTGTCGTGGACAGCGAAGAAGGTTACCTCAGATTACAACAGGATCTTGATCAGATGGGCCAATGGGCTGAGGTGTGGCAGATGGAGTTTAATTTAGATAAACGTGAGGTGCTGCATCTTTGGAAAACATACCTTACCAGGACTTATACACTTAATGGTAAGGTCCTCAGGAGTGTTGCTGAACAAAGAGATCTTGGAGTGCAGGTTCATAGCTCCCTGAAATTAGCGTTGCAGGTAGATAGGATAGTGAAGAAGGCACTTGGTATGCTTTCCTTTATTGGTCAGAGTATTGAGTACAGGAGTTGGGAGGTCATGTTGCGGCTGTACAGGACATACGTTAGGTCACTTTTGGAATATTGCGTACAGTTCTGTTCTCCTTCCTATTGGAAGGATGTTGTGAAACTTGAAAGGGTTCAGAAAAGATTTATAAGGATGTTGCCAGGGTTGGAGGATTTGAGCTATCAGGAGAGGCTGAATAGGCTGGGGATGTTTTCCCTGGAGCGTTGGAGACTGAGGGGCGGCCTTATAGAGGTTTACAAAATTATGAGGGGCATGGATAGGGTAAACACACAAACTTTTTTCCCTGGGTTGGGGGAGTCCAGAACTAGAGAGCCTAAGTTTAGTGTGAGAGGGCAAAGATATAAAAGAGACCTAAGGGGCAACTTTTTCATGCAGAGCATGGTGCATGTATGGAATGAGCTGCCAGAAGAAGTGGTGGAGGCTGGTACAATTACAACATTTAAAAGACATCTGGATGAGTATATGGATAGGAAGGGTTTGGAGGGATATGGGCCAAGTGCTGGCAAATAGGACTATATTAGGTTGGGATATCTGGTCAGCATGAACGAGTTGGACCGAAAGGTCTGTTTCTGTGCTTTACATCTGTATGACTCTATGACGTGAATGGTTTGTGTTCTGAAAGTGTAGGAGGTGGGATTCCCTGAGGAAATTAACTAGATAAGGTTATCAGCTGCAGAGCAAATCAGGGCTGGAGGCACAGGGCATGGAGCAGGTAGAGAATCTTAATTGTAGGGATAAAGGGTCTCTGAACTACCTATAGCTAACAATGAAGGTCAAGGCGTCAGCAGAACCACAGAGTTGAGTGAAATTGTTCATGTCTGAGAAAGAAGACTTTCATTCATCATGAGGATAAATCTGGATTAAAATGGAAATTCGCTTGAATAGAGAGGTGTTGCAATTTTTAAGCATTCAAGTTAGTTCAAGCAGAGTCTAACAAGGGGAGTCGTATGGCCGCTGCATCCAAGCTTTCAAAATACAATGTGTGGATGTGGGTTTTGGTATTGGGGAAAATACAGTGATAGGACATCAAAAGGGTCTGAATCAGGATCAGCGAGTTGAATGCACAGCAAGGAAGCTTTGAGCAGCTCAGGAGTGACACAGGCATTCCGGGCTAGGTGTCTGAAAAATATGACAATCGGCTTCACCAATGTATTAGAGAGTGAGTTACAGAAACTACTTTACCACAGCTTATGCTGCAGATGGATAGGGAGATGCGGCGGTTGAAGAAATAATGACTTAATGAAAATGACCTTTTCAAACAAGGACACACTAGAGTTACAAATGTTTTGAATTATAATGTGGACTGGGCATTATAGTTTGGGAGAATTGCTGCTTCAGGCCAGTACAGTTTTCTGTGTGAATCAATTCTTTTACTATTTGACTATTTAAAATGTTCAGCGTGAGGTATCATTCCTCTACATCAATTACAAGCTAATTGTTAATGAGTCAGGATGATCTATTTCAATCAACGGTGTCTAAATTGTCCATTTTCTGGTGTTCTATAAGGAGTTTTCCAAAGGCCTTGCTTGACCTCAGTCATGTTTGCTGAGCTGATAAAATGTGGCTGGATCTTTATCTGACGGATCTGTGATTGTGCACCTATTCTGAGATCCAATCGAGTACACATCAATCAGGAACTAAGACATAAAAGCAACTTGATAATGGATAAGCGAAAAGCAAAAAAAAGATCGTAGAGGCACAGCCATGAATTTTAATCTCATACCAGCTTCTGCACAGTCACCCCTGACACAGTGCCAACAATCATCAATCTCTGCACCAATCAAAAAGGCTTAAGTCACATTCCTTTGCCTACATTTTATTTTGCAGTTTAAATGTTCCTGAGGTGCAAGACACTTAATGCCCAACTAGACAAGCAGCAGCTGACTTGCTCGCTATTGGTTGTGACATACTGGATGCTTGGAAATAGGAAAAGGCTGCATTCTTCATTTCTGGAATCATGGCTTGATAAGAAAACTAATCATTGAACATGAAAGATTTCCTTGGGGCATTGTTTGCAGAGATTCAGAAAATGTGTTGATTTGGGCCACATACTGAAGAATATATTATTAAGGCAATTGATTTATGGAGATTGAATAACACGGTGAAAATAAGATTTTATTACCAAGTATTATGGCAGCATTAGCAGTATTTTACATTTCAA
Organism: Chiloscyllium plagiosum; assembly: GCF_004010195.1. NCBI lineage: Eukaryota > Metazoa > Chordata > Chondrichthyes > Orectolobiformes > Hemiscylliidae > Chiloscyllium > Chiloscyllium plagiosum. The sequence continues at coordinate 27,107,378 of NC_057744.1, read as the reverse complement.
TGATCTTGTTATGTCCATATTTTTCAGCAAAGTTGTAACTCAGTGGCCTAGGCAATATTCATATTTATTTAGCCATGTTTAATAATCTGCATCATATTATGATCAAGCAACCCACAAGCTCAAAATTAGATATTCTAAATTGACCCACAGCCAGAGAAATCAGGACTAACATAAAATTGGCCAAACTAAATTAAACAGCAGCCAGCAGCTATCAGCTACAGAGAACAGAGAAAACCAAGTTCAACGAGGTCACAAAAGTTCAAGTGCAGCCAGATACAACCAGCCTGAGAGTTCTGTGTAGTAGAACCTTGATTATCCGAACGAGACGGGCGGAGAGTATTTTGTTCAGATAATTGATCGTTCAGATGACTGAAAACCAGTGGCAATTTATGAGTGCTGGTTATCTGAACATTTCTCGGTTATCCAGCAGCACATGCCATAATGCCTTTCAAGCGATAACTGATCTATCATAAACAAGCGGTAATTTGAATGCCGGTTATCGAACATTTCTTGGCTATCTGGCAAAGCACACCATAATGCCCTTTAACTGATGACTAAGTGCTGAGTTACCTAATGCCGATTTTACGGGACCTTGAGATCTTGTTCGGATAATCTGAAATTCGGGTAATTGATGTTCGGATACCCGAGGTTCTACTGTACTGGAGAAGTGTCAATCAGACTTTCTAGCATCTTGAATGCCTGAGTACGTGCACATTTCCTCACCATGGAAACAGTGAAGTGTTGGTGTGACTCCATTGGATGATTTAAACCAGCGCATGAAAGGTCACAAAACTTTCCGAAAATTCCAGGGTGAGAGGTGATAAGACCACACACCTGAAGCCAGCCCTCAGTGAAGACACACAGGAAAGACTCATGGCAAAAGTCCATTCTGCCAACAAGGAATACCCAGGAGAAACAGGCCCTGATTTGTGAGACTTGCCTTTATGGAATAGAGCCAGCTATATACTGGAGGGAAAAGAGATTCCAAAATCCCAGCTTAAATACGTGGATCATTGGGACCATATCCTTTCTTGGGCCAAACAGAGAGCAAATATTGTGAGAATTGAGAAATGCTTACATGATGTTTTTAATAAGGAATATTTTGTTCATAAAATTGAGTTGAATTGCAAATTGAAGTCTGTGTGCTTTGTCTGCCTCACTGACAACAGCATTTGGGTAAAGCGTTTTTAATACATAAACTGGAATCCAAAGCACAGACAACAATATGTTATATGTTTGTATTGGCATAATTGCCAAGACACACAGAGACATTTACCAGCTGCAGGTAAAGAATATTGAAATATGAGAGACAGAAAGCATAAGAAAGAAAACAAAAGGGACTGAGAGAGACGGACGTCTGGAGGTTTCTGCTGGTGGCCCACAGGGCTGGAAGGTTGCACAGCGACAAGCATTGAAAGCCTCCAAAATGGAGTCACATTTACTCTGCATTGCTTTGGCAAGGGAACATCCTGAGGATTGTTCATTGACATTTTGTCCAAAAAGTAAGGCAGCTGGTGACATAGAAGTCAGGACAATGTGAAAACCATGATGATCGAATCTATTGCACTGATAGTTTGCTGAATTTCCTACAGCTACCAAAATGGAAATTTTAAAATTGCCCCTGGATGTTTTGAAATGATTTACAGCCTGCAAAGTATATTTTGAAGTGAATGACTTGGGTATGTTGGCAACTGCAGCATTTGATTGATGCACAGTAAAATTTCAAGAATTACTTCTAGGGACAGATTCTGTTTTGGAGAATTCATGGAGACTGAATTGATGATGAGAAGAGCAGGTGACATTCCTTGGTATTCATTCGTCACTTAATGCTGTGCACTGAAGTATCCACCTGGACTAAATCCAAATTAGACAACTGTGTGTGAATCTAGCATCTCTGACTCAAGCATTTTACCATTGAGGCTAATATTTAACAGATATAACAAGATTAAAACACTATTTGCACTACTGTGGATGGTTTTGACAAAAAAAAATCAAAACATATTAAGCAATAATTAGTACGGCCATGTCTAAGATTTAGTTTCTCAGTGGTTTCTAAAGCTGCAGAGAAATGTAGCAATGAGGAGAAGGTTCAAAAAGGAATTTAGCAATGGGTTGAAGTTTATACTTCTGTTGGGAGAACAAAAGAGTGAAGAGAGCACATGGCAGCTGGAGATTGTCAAATTAACCAATTTTCTTGTATCTGAAAATATATTTGTCAAAAAAAAATGAAGAGCAAAACATGAGCTCCCAAGGGAGTCTGTGCTTGCAACTTTGATTCCTTTCATAGAATCTGATACTTTTTCAATATTTAACGCAGGGCTGAGGATGTTAGGTTTGGAAATTCGATCCAGAACACAAGGGTTGGGAAGGACCAGTGAGGAGATGGGTGAAGCACTGAAAGTTTTAGTAAAGCCAAACTTCTGATCACCAAATAGAACAAAATGTTTGACTGGCTATTTTTGATCACAAACTATTACTTGGTAAGCCAGTTTATTAATCAGAAAGTCAGAAATATGCATCTAGGATTGCAGTTGGAAATAAAAATGCTGCATAAAGTGAAATGAGGTCTTGCAGTCAAGCTATAAGCTGTGCACTTCATCCTGTGATTCCTTGATACCCAGATCTATGTTGCACAGAAAATAACTCCTTAAGCTATTACAATATCCTTGACTGGAGCTTATTTGCATTTTCAGTCACATCATGCTGGCCACTGCCTGCGCTCTGTGATTACAGCATGCGCTGCTCAATTGCTTGCATATCACTTACAGCAAGCTGATTACAACCATTAATTTACATGCAATTTTGAAATGCTTCCTCAAAAGCAATGTATTTTAAACCTGAAATATGTAACAACTATGGTAGTTTTATTTTAACAGATTTATGTTACACAATACATCATTTTGTGCTCACGTCAAGCTCTGCGTTCCTGATGACCTTCGAAGCCTTTTGAAAAATTCTGTGAACTGAAATAATTTCAACCTTGCACTGAGGCAAACTATTGAAAATACACTAAAGATTCTTTGAAAGGACAAGTGAAGCTGGAACAAGCTCCCTCTGGAGTTTCTGATTTACTCTTCATATTTTTGAAGAACACCTTTTCAGACACTGGAAAGATTAATTTAAGTACCGAACACGAATTATGTGGCAGGTTAAATAGAGTTATCGAGCTATTTTCATTACTTTCTCAATGCGTAATTCAATTTTATAGGTTTGTTTTGTCTTTATCTGGTCTTGCAATATGAATAAATCAGTATAGCGTCTGCAGTTGGCATTGCTGGCTTCCCATCCATCTTCTTCTTGCTTACTGACATCATGATCAGGATTCACCCCAATAAAGTCAAACTGTCAACGATTACCATACAAAAGCTGCTTATGATTTTAAAGTTAAAGAAAAGTAAGTCTCATGTTTATGCAGCACCTTTCTGATCTCAATCAATGAAAAGCATTTTAAAATTAATGAAGTGCAAGGTTTGTGAAGGTTTGTAGCTCAGGTTGAGGTTTAGAGTGTAAGTTGCTCGCTGAGCTGTAGGTTTGATATCCAGACGTTTCATTACCTGGCTAGGTAACATCATCAGTGGCGACCTCCAAGTGAAGCGAAGCTGTTGTCTCCTGCTTTCTATTTATATGTTTGTCCTAGATGGAGTTCCTGGTGTTTGTGGTGATGTCATTTCCTGTTCGTTTTCTGAGGGGTTCATAGATGGTATCTAGATCTATGCGTTTGTTTATAGCATTGTGGTTGGAGCACCAGGCCTCTAGGAATTCTCTGACATGTCTTTGCTTAGCCTGTCCCAGGATAGATGTGTTGTCCCAGTCGAAATGGTGGTTTTTTTTCCTCCGTGTGTACGGCTACGAGGGAGAGAGGTTCGTGTCTTTTTGTGGCTAGCTGGTGTTCGTGTATCCTGGTGGCTAACTTTCTTCCTGTTTGTCCTACGTAGTGTTTGTGGCAGTCCTTGCATGGAATTTTGTAGACGACGTTGGTTTTGTCCATGGGTTGTACTGGGTCTTTTAAGTTTATCAGTTTTTGTTTGAGAGTGTTGGTGGGTTTGTGTTCTACTAGGATTTCGAGGGGTCTTGGTAGTCTAGCTGTCATTTCTGAAACTTCTTTGATGTATGGTAAGGTGGTTAGGGTTTCTGGCTATGTTTGGAATGCTTGTCGTGGTTTGTTCATGACAGCCAGACTACAAAGACCCCTCGGAATCCTAGTAGCACACAAACCTACCAACACTCTCAAACAAAAACTGATAAACTTAAAAGACCCAGTACAACCCATGGACAAAACCAACGTCATCTACAAAATTCCATGCAAGGACTGCCACAAACACTACGTAGGACAAACATGAAGAAAGTTAGCCACCAGGATACACGAACACCAGCTAGCCACAAAAAGACACGACCCTCTCTCCCTCATAGCCTCACACACGGAAGAAAAAAACCACCACTTCGACTGGGACAACACATCTATCCTGGGACAGGCTAAGCAAAGACATGCCAGAGAATTCCTAGAGGCCTGGCACTCCAACCACAACACCATAAACAAACACATAGATCTACATGCCATCTCTCAACCCCTCAGAAAATGAACAGGAAATGACATCACCACAAACCCCAGGAACCCCATCCAGGACAAACATACGAATAGAAAGCAGGAGACAACAGCTTCGCTTCACTTGGAGGTCACCACTGATGATGTTACCTAGCCAGGTAATGAAACATCTGGATATCAAACCTACAGCTCAGCGAGCAAACCTACACCCTAAATTAATGAAGTCCTTTTGAAAGACAGTCCTTCATATATAGTATGGTCATCATACCCAATTTGATTTTAATGCTCCATAAACAACATTGTAACAATGACCAGATTATCTGGAGTTTTTGTGCTGTTGGTTGAGACTTAAGCATTGGGTATGTGAGATTGTCTGTTTTTGATTGATTAGTATCATTGGACATGTTACATTCACTGACAGCAGACACAGCATTGATTTTGTGTCTCATCTGAAAGATGATATATCCAACAGCTCAGCACATGCTCACTTGAGTCATCAGAGTCCTAGAGCAACAACAGCACTGGAGGTGACCATTAGACATTTGAATTTATGCATGCTCTTAGAAGAGAAACCTCATCAGCTTCATTCTCTTGACCTTAACTTTATCTGTTATCTGTCCCCTTTACTTTTCAAATTTATTTCCCTCCTGTACTTAGCAAATTTGCTTTTGCCGTTATTAATTTCCTCTGTTTTTATACTCTCATAAGCAGCATGTTCCAAATTTTTACCATTTTTGCCTCACCTTCCCCCTGTATCTATTGTCCAAGTTTTAAACCGATGTTTCCTACAATGCTTGTACCAGCAGATAATAGGAACAGCTTTTCTTTATCCACCCAGCTAAGCCTGTTGTAATCTTGTCCACCGTATGAGCAATTCATTCAACTTCCACATTTTCAAGGAGAGCAGTCCCAGCTTCTCAACCTAACTTTGTAGCTTTATTCACTCTCACCTGGAACCGTTTCCATTAGAATGTTGGTCTAAATTAAGTCATCAGTTTTTGCAACTTCTTCTGCCTCAGTGATGTAAATCTAATGACTGGAACAAGGCTAGTGTCTATCCATCAGCACATCAGGACAGATTAGAACTGTCCAGATTCTTATCCTTTTGTTCCGACAACTGCAATAGTGCTGTGATGAAAATTAATGGATTTGTAGGAAGCTTCAGCACATTCTTACGAGTCAACATGTTATTGTAGGACTCGAGTTAGATTAGATTACTTACAGTGTGGAAACAGGCCCTTCGGCCCAACAAGTCCACACCGACCCTCTGAAGAGCAATCCCCCAGATCCTTTCCTCTACATATACCCCTTCACCTAACACTATCAATTTAACATGGCCAATTCACCTAACCTGCACATTTTTGGGCTATGGGAGAAAACTCACACAGACACAGGGAGAATGTGCAAACTCTATATCGACAGTTGCCTGAGGTGGGAATTGAACCCGGGTCTCTGGCAATGCTAACCACTGTGCCACCGTGCCGCCCAGTTGAACCTGCGTAGACAGCAGGTTTACATCCCTGAAGGATATTTACACATCAGATAGGTCCACATCTAGAAGGCCCATGGCACTTTTCTGTTGTAAAACAGAATTCAAATTGTGAGGATGGGATTTACAGATAGTGGGCAAACAATTGGGATAAGTCATGCTCAGTTTTTTCAGCATGAAGAGCATTGGACATCAATTTGGTTAAAGCTTAAGTATGCATGTTGGTAACATTTGCCAGACTGATGCAGAGCAGGGAGCTCGTGATGCCAGTCAGTTTGCAATGCCATCAGCTTCTCTTAAACTAGTAAAGACAATCATTTGTTAAGCTGCATAGGAATGAGCTAACTCACCAGTTCTATGTCAAGAGATTATCAACTACTCACGTCCAGGTTGCTTGTTGATTTCTTTCAGTTAGTGAGAGCGAAACAGCCAGAAGAAATCTAATCCAATGATCCTTTGTTATGCTGAAGGAATAATGGTGCTGCTGGGTTCGATGGGTCCTGCCGAGTACAACTGAGTTGTTCTTATGATTTGCGGTGGATGTTATGTGCTGAATAATCTGTCAATTTAAAGGGCGGTCACAGAATCACCAGAATTTTTTTGGCATATTCTGCCCATCATGACTGTAATGGTTCTGTTATTGAGTGCTAATCACCTGCTATTTCAACAGCTACAGGTGGCTCAGTGGTTAACACTGCTGCCTCACAGTGCCAGGGACCCAGGTTCATTTCCAGCCTCGGGCTGTCTGTGTGGAGTTTGTACATTCTCCCCGTGTCTGCGTGGATTTCCTCCGGGTGCTCCGGTTTCCTCCCACAGTCCAAAGATGTGCAGGTCAGGTGAATTGGCCATGCTAAATTGCCCATTGTGTTAATCAGAGGGAAATGGGTCTGGATGTGTTATTCTTCGGAGGACTGGTTGGGCCGAAGGGCCTGTTTCCACACTATAGGGAATCTAATCATATCAGATGAGAAGCTGAGGGGAAGGTGGAAGAAGAAGAAAAGGGGATGGAAATGGAGATAACAAGGTAGCCAGCTGTCTGTGAAGAATTAATGCCAGTATCATCAGTAAACACAATCACAACTTCCCTTGATCAACAGTCTTGTATCATAATTATGCTCTTTCACTCATCATCCCATTGTCATCTTGAATTGTGACAATGAAAAATTTAAAAACTGGCACATAAGAAGCATTGCAAGCAAATTTATAAATTAGATGTGCCATATAACACACAAACATAAATAAATCACATGGTACTCCCCCATATCCTCAACTTCCTTTTACCCTTGCCTGTCCTTAATGTTCCAACACAATCGCGGCTGCCTGTCAGGAGAGGAGACGGCAAATGGTTTTGGAGGATGAACTCAAGTAATTTTGGTACAGAATGCCTCAATCAGACTACACCTTTCAACATGGGTAGCAACAACCTGGGCTGGCCCGTAAGCAACAGTAAGGACATTAGCCGACTTGTAGGTTTCTGAGAACACTGCTGTCCTTCTGAGACAAACTGGCAAGCATATCCTCCAGGGAGCCACTGCCATTGCCCATTGTAGCACACAGACATTCCCAGCAACTACAGAAAGAATGCACTGATTTACACCTTGCAATATCTATGGATATTGGCATGCACAGTCATGATGGTTGCAGTGTGAGCTACAATTGAAACTCTGAGACTTCTGCAATGGAAACGGAGACTTTGAATATCAAAAGTTCAACAAGCCATCAATGCTGAGAAAATCCAATTGGAAAACTGTGAAATGCACTTATTTCCTTGAAGTAAGATCCAATAGCATTCAGCGAAAATTCCTGCATTATCAATCTCAATAGGCTGAGCAATGGCCAGATGCCTGAAAATTACCTTCCTCAACAGGTCCTATTTCTTACAAAGGTCAAATGATCAAAGATCAAGGTGAGGACAAAGAACGACTTTGAGGATAGTCTTTCCTTGAACCACAGCAGCATTGACCTTAATGACTAGGAGTAACTTGCTACTATTGTTCAGAATATTGACAACTTGTCCATCAACTTACATCACTGGAATAAAGCTAGTTTTTGGCTTTGAGTTGCCATTCCCTAAGGATGAAAGGAAAGAGCCAAATCCTGCACTCTGGACCCTAACATGGTATGTTCTGCAGCATGTGTTACAGATCTGCAGCTTGACAATTAGACTGTTGAGTCTCATGAAAAAAAGAATGAACTCAAAATGCACTCTAAATTCAGTCTCAAGTCTCACTCACACATGCAGCTTGGCATTGAATGGAGTCTATTTGATTAGATTTGCGTTGCTCCAAATATTTTGTTGTTTGCACTCACCAGCCTTCATCCCTTTGAAGATTTCATCTGAGTCCTTTGCATGAGGACCTGTGTTTGACTTAATCTGCCTGGCAGGCCAACACCTACACTATTCTCTTCTGTTCTGACTGCATCAATCTTTTTTTATATATATGCTGATTGAACATGTCGATGTCACCTTGATTTATCTGCTGTATCTGTACTTTATCAGAAGACATTGTTTCTTCTTATTTCTGTCCTCTTAGTCTTCCTCCTCTGCCTGGCTAAGTTGCATCTCATAGTTAAAAAGGCAAAGGAACTTAGGGAAAGGAATAAGGTGGGTAAGGGTAGGGGGTGGTGATGGGGCTGGGGAGCAAGTAAGAGATGCAGACTTACTCCGTCTGTAGTTTGTAAATCAGAGCAGATTCGGAGTGAGGAGCAAATAGGATGGGAGAGGAAGATTGCTCTCATCTTCCACCCCAACTAATTATTTGTTCATAAGTCATAGGCAGCCCTGAAAGAAATAATGAGGTGCCACATAAATGTATTTCTTACTTCTAGGTATTCAATTAATTATATTTTATGCCAAAGTCACAACACAATAGAAACCTTTGAATAAATCTTGAGCAGATGTTGTCTATGCTTCATAAATAATTGTGAAATTTGCATCACACAGCTTATCCAATCAGAATGTGTTAGGAGTCATGCTCTCAAGCACAACTCAATTAGGTCAAGAAATGTTCCTCAGAATGAATATATCCTTATTGGTTTTCTTTTCTTTTTACTAATTCAAAAGCTTCAATAAAATTACCTGAAGGAACTATCTGTTAATTAGTGAGAACCCCAGTTTCAATGAACAGTGAGCTAATTGGCATTTCATTTATTGTAATCTAAAGAGAGTCTGCTACAAAAGAACATTGATTTCATAACATAGGATGGCATTTAGCTTAAAAAAAATGTCTTAATATAAATGGCATTGATTGAACAGTCATTTGGAGTTATGGGTAGCAGACAGGATATTAGAATTGAGACCTCAACCAGAAAGGCCATGATTTATTGAATGGTGGACACGCTGAAGGAGTCAAATGGTCTCCTGAAATTCTATGTTTTCACAAACAGTAGAGCTCATTTACTGCAAACTTTGAAAAATTAACCCAATCACACAGTTCCTCAGGTATTGTGTTTTTAAAATTAAATCGTACTGCATTTATTTTGTAAATATGGCAAAGTTGAAGGATTTTGAGTATTGCCTTTACAGTAGTGTCTGAGAGTGATTGAAATTATAACCATTATAAAGTTGTTTCTGATTTTGGTGTGGAAGCATGTTTCAACATAACTGCTTTGAACATTAGTTTATATTGAAGCAGAGATTAATTTAACAGTAACAGGGTTTCAATTCATCTGGTCTTGAGTTCCATTCCAATGTTACTTTACTGAAGTTCACCTCATTTTCTTCCCCTTCTTATAGTTGTTTTTCAAATCTTTCAATTAGTTAGACCACACCTAAAAGAAGGTGAATAGTTTTGCTCCCATTATCAAAGGACAGATATACTGTCAGTGGAGACAGTTCAGAGAAGGTTCAACAGGTATGGAGGTGAGGTTGGCTAGGCTTGCCCTGCAGTCCTTAGAATTTAGAAGAATGTGACGCAGCTTTATCTGAGGCTCTCAGAGGATTCAACAGAGCAGATGGTGAGAGGTCATTTCCCCTCTTGAGAGTGTCTTTGACCATTTGCGTAATCTCAGAATGAGGGATCACCCATTTAAGACAGAGATGAGGAGAAATTTCTTCCTTCAAAGAATAGTTAATCTGTGGAATTCTCTATCATAGAAGACTTTTGAGGTTGGCTCATTAAGTATATTCAAGGTTGAGATAAACAGCTTTTTAGTCAGTAGTAGAATCAAGAATTGGGTAGGGGTCTGGGGTTCAGGGTTCTACTCCGATGACCTTCTTGCCAAAGTACCTCCCATTTCTCTCCCATGATCCCCACTGTGTGATCCCTTTTCACATCATTGTTTGCCTGTCCCATGTCCCTCCTTGACCTGGGGCCTTGAGCAGATGCCATTCTGGCAGCAGCCACTGACTCCTTGTGGTGCTGCAGGGCGCAGAAGAGCTGCCAGCTTCTGATTGGTTGGGAGGGCTAGCTGCCCAAGGTCCTTGAACCTGGGCGGGATGCCCACTATTGGCCTGTTAATTGCCTGAGTGAAACAAAATGTAATCTGCCTTCCCCCAAAACAATGCAAAACAGAGCCAGTTGGCAGCTGCTATCCTGTCACCTCCATCATAGAGGGTTAACCCTCTATAAACTGAGAGAATCTCTTCATAAAAATCCCATCAGATTTTTGTTTCATTTGGAAAGCAGCAATTTATCAAATTAATACACAGTCTGAAACAATTCAATTTCGGAAATTTCACAAAATAACTCGAAAATGCTTTTTTTTTCTCATGTGGTTTCAAGGAATAAGTTGTTCATTAAGAAATAATGTAATAGCAAATGAATTAATTGAGGTAAATAAACACAATAATCTATTATACTTATGGAAAAAACCATGCAGTTTGTTCATTCCCAATGTGATCCTAAACTATTGATCTTTCTACAGTAGCTAATAATGACCTGTATTTCAAGCTTCTTACTGATCCTTTCTGTTGCATTGTTACATTTGAAAATGCGACCTTGTGAGGTTTTGTTCAGCACTAATTCACATGTGAATGCAGTGAGCTATATAGGTGACAATGGGTAAACAGAAACTAAGGACACTTGAAGATTCAGGTTCATCTCAAGTTCAAGAGGATGCTCTCTGTACTATGTTTCCCTGAAAGCTGTTCGGTATCATCAGTGAATTTTGTTCTGGCTGTTGTGGCCAAGCATTGACATGAACTGTTGTGAAATGAGAAATGGAAATTTCAAATGTGCCACAAATGCAGGCATTGAATTGACAGAACTTGCATTGTATAGCACACTTCCACAAAACAAGTGACACTGATTTGTTTTTAAGACTTTCTTTTATGAATATTCAGCTCTTATTGAGAGAAATGAAATTGGAAAACTATGTTTATTCATTCAAACAATACCTTTTCATAACATCCCTTCCTGACTCCACTGTAAAATACATTCAAGCGAAGAGAGGTCTTCTTGAGTTCCCCCACTCACTGAGCTTCATGAAGGACTCTCAAGGAACATCTGCATGTCGGCAAAATGTCTAAATTATTGATTTATTCTGTACACCAGGCAGAGCGTTTATAATCATGGATGTTAACAATGCAGAAGAAGGTCATTCAGACCATGACTGCCACTGAGCTAATTCACCAAAGCCTTACTGATTCCAAAATAATACTTTGGATGAGCAAAGGTTTTTTTCATTACATTGCTATTGCAAACTGTCCCAAAATAAATTCACTGACTGCCCTCTTCTGAAGAAGAGTCACTGGACTCAAAACATTAGCTCAGCTTTCTCTCCACAAGTGCTGAGTTTCTCCAACAATTTCTGTTTTTCTTTGCTTCAGATCTCCAGCATCCATGTTCTGTTTTATTATAGCCCATTAGTTAGTGCTGGAATTAAAGAAACTTATTATACAGAACTTCAATTGCTGTACTGCAGAAGCTGGTCCAGTGGAATTAGTGTGATTCTTGGATATTGCTCTGGACTTTGGTTGAGGTTGGATGACCTGACAGTGAATTGCACTTGAAGATTAAGTTTCCTCTGAAGTCCAAGTGGATGTTCTATTTGTTCTTTGAAAGTTATTCAGCGTAATCAGTGAAAAATGAAAGTACATCCTGATTCCAGGATTACTGACCCCGTTCCTAGAGTTTCCAATTTTCAGAAGTGACTGCCAACATTTTCTAACGATACAGCAGGTTTGGGTCACAAGTCTGATCTGGATGGCTTCATGACAGAGATAGAGACACAGGGTCATAGAGGTGTACAGCATGGAAATAAACCCTTCAGTCCAACTCGTCTATGCCAACTGGATATCCTAAATTTATCTAGTCCCATTTGCTAGCACTTGGCCTCTCACCCCTTCTATTCATATGTCTTTGAAATGCTGTAGTTGTACTAGTCTCCACCACTTCCTCTGGTAGCTCATTCCATACACGCACCACCTTCATCTTATTGTCGCATTAGAGTTCTTGGCTTCTATACAGCTTTTGATGGGTGCATAAACATGGCACAAAGGCATGAGGGGCCATGAAAGGGGACAAATTGGGGAGTATTGGAGTTGAGCATGTGATACTGGAAAAGCACAGCAGGTCAGGCAGCATCTGAGGAGCAGGGGTATCAACATTTCAGGCATAGGTCCTGGCTGTGCTGTGCTGTTTTTCCAGCACCACATTCTCGACTCTGATCTCCAGTATCTGCAGTTCTTACTTTCTCCTAATTGAGGAGTATTACCAAGAACAGCTAAGTAAGAATACTACTAATTGACTACAGTTCAGCCTTCAACACTATTATCCCCTTGAGATTGACTACTAACCTTAGTGATCTCGGACTAAGCCCCATGGAAAAATAGTGCACTGAGAACAACCCAGCTCTCAATGCTGGCAAAACCAAGGAACTCATTATTGACTTTCGGCAGGATATTACTCATGCCCCCCCTACACATTAACAGCACAGAGGTGGAATGAGTGGAAAGTGTCAAGCTCCTGGGAGTGGTCATCCACAACAAGCTTTCTTAGACTCTTCATGTGGATGGACTGGTTACAAAGGCCCAACAACGTATCCTCTTCCTCAGGCAGCTGAGGAAATTTGGCATGACAGCAAATACCGTTGCCAACTTTTATATGCGCGCCATCAAGAAAATTCTGACTGGATGTTTCACTACCTGGTATGGCAACTGTACCATTCAAGATCAGAGACAGTTACAGAGAGTGGTGAACTCAGCCTGGACAATCGCAAAGGCCAAACTCCCATCTATAGAATCCATCCACCAGGCCCGCTGTCAAGGAAAGCCCACCAGCATTCTCAAAGATCCATCCCACCCTGGCAGTGCATTTCTACAATCTCTTCCAGTGTGGAGAAGGTACAGAAGCCTGAACAGATACACCAGCCAGTTTCAAACAGTTTCTACCCTACTGTTGTTAGAATAGTGAATGGACTCACAAACTCTTAACATTCGCCTGTCCCTGTGTTTTTGTTTTTGCCGTTGTTTACCTATTATTTACTTATCCATGCTACTTAACTATGTGATCTGCCTGTATAGCTCGCAAGACAAAGCCTTTTGCTGTGCCTATAGTGACAATAAATTCAATTCAATGTGCTCAGCACCATGGGATGTTGGTGGGGTAGTGGCAAGAGGAAGAGTGTGGTGGTATGAGGCGTAAGGATTAAAGGGCCTTACTTTTCCATTATAACTGATAGCAAGTCCCAAAGTACTGAAGTGTGGCTGTTCTCAAGGTCCCCTCAATGCCCATTAGATCTTTGGCTGTCTCAGAATCTTTCTCAAGTTGGTTCATCTGACTGCAGCCTATACCCAATCCCAGTGATGAAGATAATGCTTTGTTTTGAACCAGACCAAATCTCCTCAAAATACATGAAGAAGGTAACCTTGATTCTAACACTTTCTTATTTTAAAGGAAAGTACCAGGCATTGCATTTCAGATGCAATTTATAGAATTTCTACAGTGTGGAAGCAGGTCATTCAGTCCATTGAGTCCACACTAACTCTCCAAAGAACATTCCACCCAAACCCATCCCCTTACCCTTTAACTCTTGTTTCCCATGGCTAATCCACCTTGTCTGAACATCCCTGGACACGATGGGAAATTTAATATGCCAATCCACCTAACCTGCATGTCTGTGGACTGTGAGAAGGAAACCAGAGCACCCGAAGGAAACTCAGGCAGGCACAGTGAGAATGTGCAAACTCCACACAAACTTCACCCAAAGGTGGAATTGAATCCTGATCACATGAGGCAGTAAGGCTAACCACTGACCCATCATGCCAGCCAACAATTCAATTGGTCTAACGACCAGACTTGAAGCAAAACATACTCGATTCATACACTCTCATACACAACAGAAGAAAGAATTGGAATAACTTAACTCTATTGGAAAACTGAACAAAATAATAGATTATTTAAGTACCAAACAGTGACTGTTCCAATATAGCAACACACTATAAACACACCCTTGGCAAAGGTAAATTCGGTAAAATAAATTACCTCATGTGCAATTCTAGCAGCAGGAAAAGAACCCCCATCCCTTAGCTGTAACAGACAGAGGAGAAACAGCTTCCACATCCAGCTTCAAAACCCTGGCAACTGATACAGAAAACAGGTGGGAGCTTAACCTCACCTCTTCAAGCTGCTTCAACATAAAAAAAACAAGGCCTCACAAGCTGTTGACTCCATTGGCTTTGAAGCATGCAGGTCCATCCCTCTGTCTCAGTCTTCCTTCATAAAAAAAACTAGGGCAAAACACACTTCTTAAATCATAGTATTATCACACCTTCCAGAGTCACTTTTACGCAGGATAGGCATGTTAGGTGGAGGAACTTCCTAATTCCAGCTACCTACCTTTAAAATAATGTCCAAATTATAAACAATATATGAACATTTGGGATTTCTGTTAAAAAAGAGTTATCACAATGAACAATCAATGATTCTCTGCCTTCTTCAATTTGGTTGAGAAGGAATGCCTTCATGGAAGGGAAACTAAACAAAGTAGCTGATAGGCTAGCAAACAAGAGAAATGAATTTGAGATAAAAGACATATTTTATCAAAGCTTTTTGTCTTGCACTCTTTGGAATAATTCACAAAAAAATGCTACAGTCAAGGATAACAGCAGTTATACTGAATGAGAAGGAATGTTGCTTGGTTCGCAAATAGAATCTAACTGGCAGAGTTTTTTTTGAAAAAAAAATCACTTGTTGGCATTACTGACTAGGAGAGTAGTTATTGGTGTCCTTAGTTGCCCTTGAGAAGGTGGTGGTGAACAGCCTTCTGGAACTGCTACTGTTCATACTGACATGACAATGGGCCAGTTCACGATTACTGGCAGTTAACTGCTAAGCATGGTTTAAGTTTTAAACCAGGCTGGTTGAATCTGATTGGTAAAGGTATTGTCATGTGAAATGATCAAGAGAATGGCTGTTATCTGTTTTATTGAGTTGAAACAGGTGCAGTGTACATTTTCATTCTGTCTGCAAAGAAAAAAATGACATCCTGCAGTATTAATATATGCAACTTCCAATACACACAATTATACCATTCTATGAGCATGCCACACAGTTGTAAAGCTGTCATCAGTAGAAATATGAACACATTTAGGATCATTTAGCAAATGCTGTCCAACTGTGGAATCAAACTTAACATTGGATACTATTGGGAGCTTTACAACCATGGGCAGGTTAGATGAGATCAGTGCCTTGCTTGTTGTAAAATAATGAAATGATATGCTAGTTGGTATGATCTGCCAAATCTTGGAACATGTGACCTACATAGCTTGCCTAACACTGGCACTGAAATTCAGATACCATATAGTCATGATTGTGTGTGGAATTATGCTGACAACTAATTTTGGTTTCTCAGTCTGGCTCATGGTGTTACACACTTAAAAACATTTATTAACTAATATTTTTCAATGCCTAGGATCCTGTTTTTTGCAGTCAGAAAGAGTATACACACACATTGTGCCCTGTTTCAACTCAGCAACATCAATGGTAACCATAGATCAAAGCCTTGACCAATGAGAATCTATCAGTCTGGCTTATTATTTCAACATAGCTTGGAAATTAACTGTAGTGAATGTAATTATGTCAGCTAGGTGGATATCATGGAATATGATATTCCTGATTGGGGTGGTTAATTTGGTCCAATCTGGGAGCCATGGCTGACAGATAAATACAGCAGAAACATCCTGTTCATTCTGAAAGCTGGCTCTGACGGAATTGGGTCAGTATCAAGAACTCGTCACGTGTAAATAAAGGATGATTTGGTGACAGGACACCATCCTCTGTGGAGCTATTTCAGTGGTGATAAGAAAAAAGCATGATCCTGAAGAAATTCAATCATAACAGTCGTATTTGAGTTGGGGAAAACATTTCTGGCATCATGCCATTTATTTAGGAAGTCTGACTCATTTGATCCTACTATTGAAGACTGTGCCCAGTATATAGAAAGAATGTATTATTGTTTTCTGGGCGAATTACACTTGGGCATATCAAAAGCAATGAGTAGATCTCCTGACAGCTTGTCGACCCCAGCTTTTTTGGTTATTAGGAGCCTAACTTTCCCAGAGACACCAGATGTTCTGAAGAAAGGTCAGTCAACCTGAAATGTTAACTCTGATTTCTCTCCACATATGTTGCCAGAACTGCTGAGCTTTTCCAACAATTTCTATTTTTAAAAACTTTATGTTAAAATCTTAAAATATTAAAACCTTTCAAGAGTTGATGTATTTAGTGAAGGAATATTATGATCTCTCCTTCAATTCTGAGATGCTATTGGTTTTACTCAGCAATTTGAGAACCAGGGAAATCTATATCAGGATTTTTGACTATGCCGACCGGCAGAGGCATGGGACTTTCTTTTAACCCTTAATGATATCTGATTCGCTATTTGATATGGGTGATTAATGGCGTAACCATGCAAAAGTGCCTTCTGGCTGAAACTCAACTAAATTTCAAACAGGCACTACAACTGGCTTTATCATTAGAATATGCGGCAAACGGAGCATATGAGTTACAGGGTATTCAGATGGAAGTGGATACACTTGCTAGTCCGACTGAGTTTGTGGAACACCACTTGAGTGAAGGCAATTGCATAGCCTCAACTCAGGACATATCCTGAACAGAGGGACTCCAGGTCAGCCCTCACCAAAATCCCACAACAAAGCCAAGCCTTGGTCAAATTTTCTTCAGGATCTGAGCAGGCAAGTCATTGTAGTTGCTGCCGGTATGCAGATTCAAGACAGCAAAAGAGTCCTAGTAGACCTAAATCAAGTAAGAGAACTCAGGCCGGTATCCAGGAGAGTGCACACCCTGAAAAGTCCACCTACATCTGACTTGGAATATTTAAATTGCTTAGCAACATCCAAATTAGAACCAATCAAAATAAACGCCCAGTTAAATGTCACCCGGTTCTAATGGAGGTCAATACCAGCGTGGCCATTTTAGTGATCACAGAACCAGTCTTAAGGAAACTTTGCTCTAGACTCTTAACTTTATGCAAGACCTCAACCCGACTGAGAATCTAGACCAGGGAACCTTTACAGTAAAGGTCTTGGGACAATCAAAGGAGCCAGGGCCAGTGTGCACATTAGCCAAAAAGCAATTCCACGATTCTGCAAGGCTCGCCCAATGCTATTTGCCTTACCAGCAAAAGTCGAGGCAGACATCAGAAGGCCAGAAAGTGAATGAATCATCAAACGAGTCCAATTTGTGGAATGGGCAGCACCAGTCATACTGATTGTGAAGCCTAATGGATCAGTTCGCCTTTGTGGGGACATTAAACAAACAATAAACTGCTTTTTGCAGCTGGATAAATACCCAATCCCTCGCACAGAGGATTTATACACAAAGCTGTCAGGGATGCTGTCCTTCACAAAGCTGGACATGAGCCATGATGACTTGCAACTGCAGCTAAATAAAATATTCCTAGCATCATGCTGCAGTTAATAGCCATAAGTGCATGTACCTAAAAAATGAGACTGCCATTAAGGGTATCGTCAGCCAACGTAATTTTTCAGCAGGTGAGGGAGAACATTTTACAACATTTTACAACTATTTATCTCAATTCTGGATTAGTGGTGCTGGAAGAGCACAGCAGTTCAGGCAGCATCTAAGGAGCAGCGAAATCGACGTTTCGGGCAAAAGCCCTTCATCATGATGGGCTAATAACACAGAAGATCAATATGGAGCACTTAGAGAACTTGGACATCATCCTTAGATGTTTCTCCCAGGGAGGAATATGCCTTAGAAGGGAAAATGTGTGTCCCAGGCACCCCAAGTGATCAACTTGGGCTACAGAGTGGACGAGACCAGGTTACAGCAGTTAGAAAACAAAGTGAGAGCAATCAAAGGTGCCCCAGCTCCTATATTGATAGTTTAGATCTTCCCTTGCGATGGCAAATTATCATGGAAATACATAACCTGGCTTCCATCCTGGCATCTTTGCTTCAAATCTTAAAACTGGTTTATTAGTCTTTTCAATTTTAAATTTTTCTGCTCATTAAAGAGCTTCAGTTTTTTTTTCTGCACCATTCATACATTGTGTGGTAGTACTTCATTTGACTTGATTTGATTTATTATTTTCACTGAGATATGGTGAAAAGTATTGCATTGCTTGCTATCCAGACAAATCATACCTTACATAAAAACATCAGGGTACTAGAACAGAATGCAGAATATAATGTTGCAGCTACAGAAAACGTGTAGAGAAAGATCAACCCTAACATGTGAGAAGCCAGTTCATAAGTCTGATAACTGCAGGGAAGAAGCTGTTATTGAACCTGTTTGTATGTGTTTTCAAACTTTTATGTTTTCTGCCTGATGGAAAAGGTATGTCTTTCCTCATTATATGTGAGCATTGCTCATGAAACACATGGACATATAAATTAGGGGAAGGAGAAGGCCATTCATTCCTCTGCCTGTTCCACCATTCAGTATGATCATGGCTGATCCGATTGTGACCTCACTCTGCATTCCGGCCACTCCCCATGACTCTTTGATTCCCTTGTTAGTCAAGAATATGTCTACTTCTGACTTAAGACAATTCAATAACACTGAATTCACTAATCTCTGGGCAACAGAATTCCACAAATTCACAAACCCCTAAGAGAATTAGAATATTGCTTCCTCATCTCTTATTTTTACATTGCAAGCATTAGTTGTAATTTTTCCCACAAGAGAAATACCGTTTCAGCATTCAGCTGTCAAGAGGCCATAGGATCTTGTAGACATTTGAATCAACCAATTCAGACACACATATCTTGAACAGTCAGGATGTGAAATTCATCCTCTTAGTCCAAAAGTAGGGATTCATCCACTGTGCCACAAAAGATCCAACCATCCCTATACCTCCACTCCTCCACCACCAGTCCTCTTATTGAAGCATGTTCAAATATGCTTCAATAAGATCGCCTCTCACTACTCTAAATGCTCACACATACAGGCCCTAACATTTCCTCAAGATAATAATTCAAACCAGGACAAGTAGATTACATATGGTATGTTGCACGTAGCATTCTTTCTTATTTGGTTTTGTCTCCTGATCATTGCATTACAATTCACTCAGTTCAGTAAGAAACGCTTATTTTTGACTATTCCCTCTCCTTTTGAATATCTATATTTTCGATTAGATTACTTACAGATTAGATTAGATTAGATTAGATTACTCACAGTGTGGAAACAGGCCCTTCGGCCCAACAAGTCCACACCGACGTGCCGAAGCGCAACTCACCCATTACCCTACATTTACCCCTTTACCTAACACTACAGGCAATTTAGCATGGCTTTAGAGTGTGGGAGGAAACCAGAGCACCCGGAGGAAACCCACGCAGACACGGGGAGAACGTGCAAACTCCACACAGTCAGTCGCCTGAGTCGGGAATTGAACCCGGGTCTCTGGCACTTGATTGTGCCAACAAAGGTATTTTCTGCTAATTTATGAAATGGCTCAAGGCTATGAAAAAGTACATCAGCCCAGCTTTAATCCGTGTTCTGCTACAAAGTGTCTCACTGGCTGAAAATCTGTTTGCCTGGTGGTGCTAGTTTTGCTACTAAGCAACCTATAAAGGACATCACTTTCTGATGTTGCTTTACTGTGAATTCCAGGGAATTACTCAGCATTCTGCGCAAGATGTGATGCTGAGGAACAGCCAATGTTGGATGAGCAGTCAGTATCTTTCAGCATGTTAGCTGTCATGTTTCCCAAGGATTTATGCCTTAGCCTCATACCACTAGCTTGCATATGCAACGTATGGTTTTTGTGGTTAATATTAATGTGTTGTACAGCAGTTTCTGACTTCTACAGTAGTGTTAATTTGTGGCTCTGTGCAGATATTAGTTCTACTGGGTCTTCTGTACAAGAGAGTCATTTCGAACCACTTCCTGATAATAAAATTGTCTTCATTTATTCTAAGTTGCAAATGACCATCCACTAAAACAACAATAAAGCAATTAAAATTGGTTGCAAAGGCTTAAATCAATTGTCATGGTCTGGACGACTATCCTCCACAATAAATGGAAAGTCGGCAGATGAGTAGCATTTGCCAACTCAAAACAATTCCCAGTATCAGCCAGATGATGGAATCACTTATCCTTTCTCGATTTCCCCAATGACATACCACTTACTGTGACCTTGAAAACAATCTTGAGCTTCAATTGGCCATTTATTTGCCATTTTCAACAAAACATGAAGTTAAAACTAAAAATAAAACATTCACACATTGTTACTGCTATAAATGTTGATGCGTCCAGCATCCTTCTCTCTCAGTCTCTCTCTTTCTATTAAGCAGTCCCTCGGGGTTGGTAGATGATTTGCTTCGACTTTAGTTTGATGGATTCTGGCATAAATGATTAGTCCAGTATACGATCCGCGGGTTATCAATGTGGGGCAAGTAATGATTGAGGTTTGAGTAGAAGAGTTGATTTGAGGTCAGCAAAAGCGGATACATGAGAAATGCATTGCTTTTGCATTCCTCATTGTCATAAAACTCTCAAATGTCTCCTTGTGAATGGCAGTTTCAGGTCCAACTGCCTCCATTAATGACAGCATTGGATATTTTATGAGATAGTTCTTAAAATTATGTTTTAAAATACAGCCCCAGTTTGCTGATCCATGCCAAATTTTGCAGTGGATTTAGCAAAGTGCACTTAAGAGGAAATTCAGAGAGGGAATAGGGAGCATTTTCTGATATTTGCAGCAGAATTTTCAAATGCACAAAAAAAAGGAAACTCCAAAGCCTGTAGTTGCTTGTTGTAGAATATTTCCTGGTGGTTCAAAGCATGAAGTTGCTTCTTGGGTCAAACACCATTGCTAACATGATGTGATCTGAGTGTTTTCCGATATCTGTGTCTATGTAACATATACCAAGAAGACTGGATTTTTATTGAGACAGATGTCTTCAAGTTGAGTAGCTATGCTATTAACGCTGCTTTCAGATCTCAAAGTTGCATTGTTACTAACTACATAGAGCAAAGTTACAATAAATACAATACATCAATGATGATGCTGAAAGTGTGGTGGCTTCCTATATGCTGAAATGTCACATGTTATGATATTTAACTCTCATAAATATATACTGCCTTTTAGGTCTGAAATTTATGCAATAACACAAAATCTAGACAATTGAATAGCCTTTCAGCTACTCTCATAAAAAATGTTTTCTTAATAGATTTTGGATATCATTGTAAAATCCAAGAAACTCCTGCCCAGCTCAATTTGACTGCAGCAAATCAAACGATTGCTGGAAGCAAAGCTGACGTGTTCAAAGAAGGTGAACAAATGAATAAATTTGGGCTGAAAAACAGCATTGCATGATTGTCAGTCAAAATATAGGTGCAGCTATCCAATATGGGGCAAGTTCAAACCATCCTTCATCTACCAAGTCCTAAAGTCAAGAATCTCAAAGTCAAGAATCTCAAAGCAAATCTCAAAACATTCATATTATGTAGATGTACACTGCTGACAAGCTAGGCAGATGCTCCAACATTATTAGTTCCTGCGCAGGACCAGTTACCAGGACTTGAAGGTATAGTGAAGGTATTGCATAGGTGAGGCCTCCAAGGAATGATTTGAAGTTCCAAGCAAGTGAGTTGCTTCAAGGAGTAAATATGAGAAATGTATACCTCCCCAAGTTAATTATCACCAACATGCAAAAATATGAAAATTAGCCCACTCAAAGCTGAGCACAGAATATATGGTTGGCCCCTTCTTTATAAACCCCACCATTATCAACATAAATATTTCAAATTATTTTTAACACATGTATTATACTTCAATTAAAACATAATTTGCTGCTCCAAAATTAAGGACACAATTATAAGGCTTTTTTTAGAGTGATCCCTGAGAAAATAAAAATAGACAACATCAGACATACATACAAATATTTTTATCAAGTATAAAAAGGGCAGAGTGTCAAATACAAAAAGGAGGACCAATAATGTGCAGTATAAAAAGTCCTGGAGGTGTTAAGTTCAACTGGAGACCACAGCTGTTTAATTGATGACTTGCAGATATATCCTAATCAACCTGTTCAGAACATTGCTAAAGCAGATGGGACTTGAATTTAAATTTCCTGATTTAGATAGAGGGACACTACAACAGCTAAAAGAACATGCAATTGAGTTTTTAAAGAAAAATTCTCATAGCCAGATGTGATTTTACACATAACTGAACATTTTTTTAATTCCCCACTACCAAATCACCTGTGGTAGATTTTTTTTTCATTTATTAACCATCACCAGTAAATCACCCACGATTCCAATTGAATAATGTACGTGCAAAGTCTGTTAAGGGCAATGCAGATCATTAAAGGTGAGGGGAAGGTTGGGAGAGGCAGGAGCCTGAAGCAAAATAGGGTTGAACTTGATGAGTTGTATCCTAAGCAAATTAATGTTCAGCTAATTATCAGTTTTTGATAATCCACCTTTGGTAAGTTGATCAAAAAAACCAATGGTATTCTTTATCTAGATGACTGACTAATTCAAATATCACTTATGGAATTGAAAGTCGCAATGTCAGAACTAATGAAGCTTCTTTGATACTGTGGCATCCAGTTAAGTTCCACTTCTCATCATTAGTCAAGGCAGCATCTTATTAGGCAGTTGAAATAATACAGAAAACCTAAACACATTTAATTTTCAAGGTGGGACAGGGATAATAGCTTCTTTCTCATGGGTAGACAAGTTGTAACTTGTATTTGCAGGGGTAAAATGTGTGTGGTTTCTAGGTCCAACTCTTAGGTTTGCCTATGTATTGAATTCTCCCCACCTCCTGCTGTTGAGTTTTAGTCTGTTAGCTATGTGGCCATCAGCTTTCCCTTTTTAAGAACCACATCAAATAACAAACTGAAACCAGGATACTTGAAATGCAGTAGGGATTTTTGCTAGAGGCTCTGTACTTTCAACCCATGAGCCTCACAGCATGGCATCATAATAATGATCCACAATTGTGCCTCCTGCCAGCAGGTGCACGTAACCCAATACATACATAGTAGCAACATTCTGCCTTCCTATAGCCAAACTCAACTGATTACATGCATTACAAAAAGCTGTAACTGTAATCTTTGAAACTTTGTCTTCAAACAAGGATACATCATATGGGAAGCTTTCTTCTTCCATTTCATTCCTTTGAATACATCAACAAGATTTACTGTTAACATTTTGCTGTTCAACTTCATATATTCACCAAACTTTCCGTTTGAAGTTTTTCACTTTTGTATATTATTAAGTTAAACTCTTTGTAACTTTTCTTCCGTTTTCATATTTTTCAGTCCATGCTCATCTCTTGATTTTCAAGTTGCATTGTATTTCATATATGTTGAATTGATCTATGCGCTGGAGATTGAAATTTGATATTTCAAAACTTGTCAGACATGTTCCCTTAAATGTACATGCACATTACATTGGAACAGCATCAAAAGGGAAAGAAACTGAGTTAATGGTTTGAACTGGCCCTCAGTGATACATTGACTCGAAGCTTCTATCTCTGAATTTTCTCTGGATTCTATTAAGATGTCAGCCACTATGGAAATAGAGAGATTCCATCTAATACTTTAGGTATGTACGAGTCCAATGTGAGATCACAACTTGATTTTTCTCTCCACATATGCTTTACAGTCTGCTCCACATTTCCAACATTTTCTGTTAAAATTATGTTCATCTAAGTTTAGATTTATAACAACACATTTAGTGCCAACACAAACATTTTTGCCTAGAAGACTACAATAATTGATTAAAAATAAGGAAAAACATCATTAATGCCATAATAAACAATTCTTTATTAATTTTATAATTTTAAGCCAATAAAATTTGGGATGGACCTTAATGATCTTAGTCATATAGTTGCGTGTTTTCTGGAAGTTAGAAGGTGAAGAGCA
Source organism: Chiloscyllium plagiosum (assembly GCF_004010195.1). Taxonomy (NCBI): domain Eukaryota; kingdom Metazoa; phylum Chordata; class Chondrichthyes; order Orectolobiformes; family Hemiscylliidae; genus Chiloscyllium; species Chiloscyllium plagiosum. Next base: position 27,083,039 of record NC_057744.1, on the reverse strand, counting down.
AAAAAACTAGAGAAGTGAATATGTGACTCCAGTTGGAGCAGGCAATATCAGTGCAAGTTTAAAACTACAAGAACATATCCAATTTGGAACACTGAGGGCTTCTTAACAGAGATATTTGGCACAGTAAAGAATTGTGTCATAACGGTCCAGATAAAGTGTTAACGATTTCACACTGAAGGAGGGTGAATTTGGTAAACTTAGGGGATTGGAAATCTTTGCAGTTTTGTATTCCAGAGAGCTGTGACTGTTCATTTATTGAGCATATTCTGTAGAGAGTATGATAGAACTTTGGGCACCAAGGAAATCAAAGAATATGGTGATAGAGTAGGAAATTATAGTTGATGTAGGTCAGGGCTGATTTAATTGAATGGCATAGCTAGGATGAACTCATCTATTTCTTGAATTCATTCATGGGATGTGGATGTCCTTAGCTAGGCTACCATTTATTAACCATCCATAACTGCTCTTATGAAGGCAGTGGTGAGCTGACCTTTTGAATGATTGTCAATTTGCTGCAGGTAGACCTACAGTGTTGTTAGAGAGGGAGTTCTCTGAGTGTTGAACCAGTGATACTGAAGAAATGGCAATATATTTCCAAGTTAAAATGATGAGTGGTTTGGAGAGAAACTTGTAAGTGCTGATGATCCGTGGTATCTCTTGCTCTTTTCCTTCTAAGTGGTACTGGTTGTAGATTTGGAAGGAGCTGTCTAAGGAGTCTTCTTGATGGTATACATGGCTGGTACTGAGCATTGATGGTGGAGGGAGGGAATGTTTTTGGATGTGGTGCTAGTCAAGTGGGCTGCTTTGTCCTGGATGGTGTAAAGCTTCTTGAGTTTTGATGGAGCTGCACCAATCCAGGCAAATACTCCTTACTTATTGCTTGGAAATGGTGGACAGGCATTGGGGAGTCAGGAGGTGAACATAGAAGATAGAACCTGGAACATAGAACATTGCATCTCAGTACAGGCCCTTCAGCCCTTGATGTTGTGCCAACCTTTTATCTTATCCTAAGATCAAACTAACTTACATACTCTTCATTGTACTACCATCCATATGCCTATCCAAGGGTTACCTAAGTGTCCCTAATGTATCTGACTCTACTACCACTGCTGGCAGTGCATTCCACACACCCCCCACTCTCTGTGTAAAGAATTTACTTCTGACATCTCCCCTAAACTTTCCTCCAATCACCTTAAAATTACGTCCTCTCGTGATTGCCATTTCCGCCCTGGGAAAATATCTCTGGCCATCCATTCTATCTATGCCTCTCATTATCTTGTTCACCAATGTCAAGTCACCACTCATCCATCTTTGCTCCAATAAGACATGCCCTCTACTCCAGCAGCATCCTGGGAAATCTCCTCTCCACTCTCTCTAAAGCTTCTACATCCTTCCTCTAATGAGATGACCAGAAATGAACACAATATTCCAAGTGTGGTATAACCAGGGCTTTATAGAGCTGCAGCATAACCTCACAGCTCTCAAACTCAATCCCCCTGCTATCAAATGCCAGCACATCATATGCCTTCTTAACAACCCTATCAACTTTGCTGGCAAGTTTGAGGGATCTATGGACATGGACCCCAAAATTTCTCGATTCCTCCACACTGCCAAGAATCCTGCCTTTAACTCTGTACATTCACATTTGGCTTTCCAAAATGAATAACTTCACACTTTTCAGGTTGAACATCCATTTACCACTTCTCAGCCCAGCTCTGCATCCTGTCAATGTCCTGTTGCATCCTACAACAGCGCTCCAAGCCCTCCAACATGCTACATGCTTCCAACCTCTGACCTGCTGTATTTACATGGCTGGTTCAGTTCAGTGTTTGGTCAATGGTAACCCCCATAAACTGACAGAGGGAATTTCAGTGGCTATAATGCCTTTGAATGCTAGTGAATGATGGTTACATTCTCTTGTTGGAGATGATCATTGCCTGGACTTCTCTGGTACAATTGTCACTTGCCACTTGTCAGCTGAAACCTGGATATTGTCCAGGTCTTGCTGCATTTTAACAAGGATGGTTTGAGTGTGAGGAAGCATTAATGGCACTGAATGTTGTGCAATCATTGCTGAAATCCCATTTCTGACCTTATGATGGAGGGAATGTCTTGTTTAAGCAGCTGAAGATGTTTGGATTTTGGACATTTCTGATTGAAGTTCCTGCAGAGATGTTCTGGAGCTGAGATTATGGAGTTCCAACAAACATAACAATCTTTCTTTTGTTATAGACCAGGCACAACCCCCTCCAAACATGCCAAGGAGAAAGCCTCGACTCTAACTTTTTCTCTTTCAAAAGGCAAATGTATTGCATTCCCGATGCAAATTGATTGATCAAACTATTTGGCTTGAAGCAAAACACACTTTATTTCTTACACTATGGTTAAAATACAGACAAAAATTAAAAAATGAATTGCCTTCACTGTACATCTATTGAAATAGTTAACAAGATAATATATCATTTAAGTACTACTCATTAACTCTTCAAATATAGCAGCATTCTATAAATACTTTTGGCAAAAGCAAATTCAGGAAAACTCAGAAATGTGAATCCAGCAGTAAGGAGAGAACATAAGTATTTGTAGAGAAAAAGAGAGGGAGATGTGACTTCCAAAATTCTATCTTCACAAACTGAAAAACAAACCCTATGTTCTTACCTCCACCCACTTACACTTCTTTTGGCCGCTTTGAAAAAAAACCCACAAAACTAGCTATAATGCTGGGCACAGAGCAAATGTTTCGGCTCCACATAACACTTGCTTTCAAAAGAAACATGACTGAACAAGTCCTTCTTAAAGGCACATCTCATAACACTTTGTATTGGGTATGACTCCATCCAGTGGAGAAACTGCCCCTGCACTCCCCCACCCCCACAATTCCCATTGACACCAGTTTTGTTCAACCTCCTTGATGCTGCACTCAGTCAAATGTGGCCTTGATGTTGAAATCAATCACTCCATCTCATGTCTGGATTCAGCTCCTTTGTCAATGATTGTTCGAAGACTGTAATGAACCCAGCAGCTGAGTGGGTCTGGCAGAACCCAAACTGAGCACGAGTGAGCAGGTTATAGTGCAGCAATTGCTCCTTGATAACAGTATTGATGATAACTTCCTATGCTCTACTGATGATAAAAATCAACTAATAAGGTCATAATTAGCCAAGTTTAACTTGTTCTGTTTTCATGTACAGGTCATACCTGGGCAATTTTCCACATTGTCAAATAGGCGTCAGTAATGTATCTGTTGTGGAACAGCCTGACTAGGGTTCCAGCTAATTCTGGAGCACATGTCTTCGGTTTGGGCCCAACTACCTATTAATTAATGCCTGAAAAATTTCTTAATATCACTTGGAGAGAACTGAATTGATTGAAGACTGGCACATGTAATGCTAAAGATCTCTGGAGGTGTCAGAGATTGATAATTCACTCAATGTTTCTGGCTGAAAAATAAGTGAAAAAAATTGATTAGATTAGATTAGCTTCCCTACAGTGTGGAAACAGGCCCTTCGGCCCAACTAGTCCACACCGATCCTCCAGAAAGTAACCTATCCAGACCCATTTCCGATATTTGCCCCTAACTCTGTGGGCAATTTAGCATGGCCAGTTCACCTAACCTGCACATCTTTGGACTATGGGAGGAAACCAGAGCACCTGGAGGAAACCCACACAAACATGGGGAGAATGTGCAAACTCCACATAAACAGTCGCCCGAGGCTATAATTGAACCCAGGACCCTGGTGTTGTGAGGTAGCAGTGCTAACCACAGAGCTACCGTTGGCTCCCCCATTATTGAGGATAGGGATAGTTGTGAAGCCTCCTCCAGAAAGTTGTTTAATTATGCAGCACCATTCATGATTTGTTGTCACAGGACTCCAGAGCTTAGATTTTCTCCATTGATTGTGGAATGGCTTCGGTCTATCATTTGCCACTTGTATTGTTTGGCACACAAATACTCCTGATGCTGCTCCTGGTATGCTGTCCTGTACTCCTGACTGAACCAGGGTTATTGCCCTGACTTGATGGTGATGGTAGAGTGGGGAATACACTAGGTCTTGAGGTTGCAGATTATATTGGAGTACAATTCAGCTGCTTTAATGGTTCACAGCACTTCATGGATGCCGAGTTTTGAGATGTTCTATCTTTAACATGATGATTGTGGTACAAAACGTGATGAAGTGTTTTCTCAATGTGAAGGGAGACTTTGTCTCCCGAAGGACTGTGTGGCAGTCACTCTTACCAATGCTGTCATGGCAGGCAGATTGGTGAAATTGAGACCAAGGATACTTCTCCCTCTTGTTGGTGAGGTGAAAATCAAGTATGTTTCTTTTGCTATTGTTGATTCCCTCCCTACCTGCCACAGACTCAAACTCGCAATCTTTGTCCTTTGAGATTTGACCACCTTGGTTAGTAGTGTCATTAAGAATCCAGACTTTGTGGTGCACATTGACATTTTTGGAGTACATTTTGCTCAGTTGGTTGGATGGCTAGTTTTCAATGCAGAGTGATGCTGAAAATGTGCATTCAATTCCTGCAAAAGCTGAGGTTACCATAACAGTCCCACCTTCTGAGACCTGGTGACCCTAACATTAAGGTCACTACAAACCCTCTCTCTCTCTCTCTCTCTGTTTCTCTCTAATGAGAGAGTAGCCTTTTGTTCTTCTCGGAGTATGGTATTTTTAACATTGAGATCACCCACCCAGACTACATTCTGCACCCTTGCCATATTCAACATGAAGAGCACTGATTCAACAGCTGAGAGGGGACAGTGATAATCAAGCCGGAGGTATACTTACCCTTTTTGGCCTAATGATTTCATGGGGCCCAGAGTCAAAGTTGAGGATTCCTAGGGCAGCTTTGTCCCAGCTATCTACCACCTCTGCCCTGCCAGTGAGAGAGGCCATAGTATGGTCTGGTATGATAATGTTATAATCTGAGATGCTGTGTTTAAGGTATGACTATGTTCAGCTGTTGATAGACTAATCTGTGAGACAGCTCTGCAATATTGTTATGAGCCCCCATGCTATTAGTAAGGAAGACTTTGCTCTGTTGACAAGGCTGTATCTGCCCATGTTTTTTCCTGGTGCCTCAGTAAATGTCAGATGTTCCATCTGCTTTCATGCCTTTTTGCCTTCTCTTCTTTTGATAAAATGGAATAGCTTGCTTGGCTATTTCAGATGGCAATGAAGAATCAAACTTATTGCTATTTGCCTGGATTCACTTCTAGGAGAAAGTGATGACTGCAGATGCTGGAGATCAGAGCTGAAAAATGTGTTGCTGGAAAAGCGCAGCAGGTCAGGCAGCATCCAAGGAGCAGGAGAATCGACGTTTCGGACATAAGCCCTTTTTGAGGAATGCACTTCTAGGCCAGACCAGGTAAAGTCAGTGTTTCCTTCCCTCAAATTCCAGCATTTGCTGTAGTGGGATTCAACCCTTTGTCCCCAGTATTTGGATTATAAATGCATCAGCAACACCACTGAGCCATTTGCCATCCGCTATTGCCTTCTACTCCTATTAATTATATTCTTATGATTTCAACATCTATCATTACAATATGTCCTGAACCGCATTTTAACGTCCATGTCTCTCCTCAAGCTCAGGGTGCATGATGAAGTATTGACGATGAATATGAAAAATTTCAAGCCTTTTAAATATCCCTCATTATACTTTAACCATGATCAGGAGAGGTCTGTTGGTGAAAATCTAAAAGGGCAGTATGATATTTTACTGACTGATTTGTTTGTTTTAAATAGAAAGTGATAAAATGAGATATTTTTGTGCACTTTTAATAGGCACTTGTTCTGTTAAATCCATGTATATTTCACGCAGTTCACATTTCCATTCATTCAGTTTTGCACATTTCTTCTATTGTGAGTGAGGGAAAGATGTCATTCAAGCTTAAATAATGATTCATGATTATTTTTCTTTACTTTTGATCAGTTATTCAATATCCAGGAGAGTTTGATGATTGCTTTTCGAGCTTAGATCATCACTGAGAAAAAGCAGGGACCAATGTGAGGACCTCTTGCATGAAAAATAATTGGATGCTTTCAAATGCAGCAAGAAAGAAATGGTTTGAAATTCCAAGCAATATGCTGATTGCTATTAGTTTAAATGGCAGTACGACTACTAGGAAAATAATTAGTGTAGATTTGAAGCTTCTTACGTAGTAATAACAAATTAAACACAATTGTGATCATTTTATTATTTAGCATAGGAATTAATAACTGTAAATATACAGCTGTATTTTAAAAAGGATATTGTGATGCCGTGGTAGGAGGCCTCGGTTACATCCCACCTGCTCCCAAGGTATGTAACAATATCTCTGAGCAGGCTGATTACAAAATACTTGGCATATTACACAAACTGAGTTTTTGCTTGTTAATGCTTTGTTTCTTAAATTTGTTAAACATTTCAAGCAAAATGGAATCAGATATATCTATTTCAAACAGTTAGATCCTCTCAAAGTTCTGGGCAGTGGAATAGATTCATAAAACATGAGAGTTGAAATAAACAAGTCAGATAAAATAGAAACAAAGTACTTTCAAAATCTCAAGTAATTATCCATTAACACTTATTATACACAAAATATATCTAATACTCATTGAGTGATTCCCAGAAGCACATTGACTTTTTGTAATTTGCAATTTAAATTATTATCATTATTTAATATAAGACACAACTTTTCCCAGATATCAGCTTCTTACCTATTGACTGTTACTTAAAATACATTGTATAAATATAATGAATATTTCATGAAGGTGGGTTGCCACTTGAACGAAGGACTATAATTATCTCAATGAAAAAGTGTCTAGATAGTATTTCTCCCCTTTCAGAAATACCCCAAATCAGATCCTTTTAGTTTTCCAACCTTTTCCAGCACTACTCTAATCTTAACACTTAGAACAGGTCGTGTGTGAAATGTGCATCCCTGATGTTACTGAAGAGGGCATTACAGCAGGAAATACTCCCTTTTGTGGGTTGGGGGTGGGGTGGGTGGGGTGGGGGGGAGTTGGGAGGAGTGTCGGCACTATACTGACAGTGGCTTTTAACCTTGCCCACATGGTACATCAGCTTGAGGAAGTATGTGGACATTCTCTCCATGCACTGGAAGCCTCTCTACTTATACTATGACATTATCAATGTCCAATTTGGATTGGTCACAGAAATTGGGTGAATTTGCTTTTCATTTACCAGAGATCAAATGTTCAGTTGCACAATGGAGCAGCATTGGCATTATTTAAAGGGACAGGTGTCTCTCTTGGCATACATGACAAATTTAAAGCAGGTTCTGATATTGTGAATGTCCTAGAATATTTTTGGTGTGATGAATTCCTGACAGACTGTTGCTGCATCCTGACAGGGATGATAAATGCTTTATCAGTGATATCTTCTTGGTTTTTTTTTTGCCATTTTTACCATGACTGCAATAAAGCTAAGATTATTTAATATTAACAATAGGAAAACAAAGTAAAAAAAAATCAGAACACAAATGCACACAAAGGTTATGCCATAATTATTTTTTTTTTAATTTTATTTTCTTATTTTGAATCTTGTTCTTACCATCCTGTATCTTTCTGATGTACAGCAGACAAGATAGAAACAATGATGAGTTAGAGACACTTTAAGAGATTACATTTTTTCTTCATTTAGAGGTCTGTAAACTGAAATGGAAGTTGAATTGCTATCACTAAAATATGAGGAGAGTTTTTCAACTTAAAAATTAAATGTTCAAAGAGGACAGCAGTGTTAAACAGTGAAAATAAGAATGCTACACTGAATTGCACCAAAAGCATTTTGAGTTCAGGACGTTTTGCCTGACAACAGATCTCGAGTGAGTTTTGAGAAGATCTGTAGCTCAGGTTAAGGTTCTGGGTGCAAGTTCTCTCACTGAGCTGGAAGGCTCGTTTTCAAACATTTCAACATTTCAACATAACATCATCAGTGAGCCTCCAGTGAAACACTGATGGTATGACTACTTTCTATTTATGTGGTTAGGTTTCCTTGGGTTGGTGGTGTAATTTAGAGTCAAAGAGTCATAGAGATACACAGCACGGAAACAGATCATGCGGTCTAACTCGTCCATGCTGACCAGAAATCCCAACCTAAACCTAATCCCATTTGCCAGCACTTGGCCCATATCCATCGAAATCCTTCCTATTTATATACCCATCCAGATGCCTTTTAAATGCCAAATTGTACCAGCCTCCACCACTTCCTCTGGCAGCTCATTACATGCACCACCCTCTGCGTGAATAAATTGTCCCTTAGGTCTCTTTTATATCTTTCCCCTCTCACCCTAAACCTATGCCCTCTAGTTCTGGACTCCCCCACCCCAAGGAAAAGGCCTTGTCTATTTATCCTATCCATGCCCTCATGATTTTATAAACACCTATAAGATCACCCCTCAGCTTTCAATGCTCCAGGGAAAATAGCCACAGCCTATTCAGCCTCTCCCTGATAGCTCAAATCATTCAACACTGGAAACATTCTTGTAAATCTTTTCCGAATCCTTTCAAGTTTCATAATATCCTTACAGTAGGAAGGCAACTAGAACTGCATGCAACATTCCAAAAGTGGCCTAACCAATGTCCTATACAGCTACAACAAGCCCTCCCAACTCCTATATTTAATGCTCAGACCAATAAAGGAAAGCATACCAAATGCCTTTTTCACTATCCTATGTACCTGTGACTCTACTTTCAAGGAACTATGAACCTGCACTCCAAGGCCTCTTTGTCCAGTAGCACTCCCCAGGACCTTACCATTAAGTGCATAAGTCCTGCTATGATTTATTTTTCCAAAATACGGCACCTCACATTCATCTAAATTAAACTCCATCTGCCACTCCTTAGCCCATTGACCCAATTGATCAAGATCCCATTGTATTCTGAGATAACCCACTTCACTGTCCACTACCCTTCCAATTTTTGGTGTCATCTGCAAAGTTACTAACTACACCTCCTGTGTTCACATCCAAATTATTTATATAAATGATGAACAGCAGTAGACTCAGCATCGATCCTTGTGGCATTCCACTGGCACAGGCCTCCAGTCTGAAGAGCAACCCTCCACCACCAGCCTCTGTCTTCTACTTTCATGCCAGTTCTGTATCCAAATGGCCACTTCTCCCTGTATAACATGAGATTTAACCTTTCTCACCAGTCTCCCATGAGCAACCTTGTCAAATGCCTTACTGAAGTCCACATAGATCACGTCCACCACTTTGCCCTCATTAATCCTCTTTGTTACTTCTTCAAAAAACATAATCAAGATCATGAGACATGATTTCCCAGCAGAGGATAGAAACTTAAACAGCCTGCAGAAAGCATCCATTTCTCTCTCTCACTTTCTTCATATAATGCAAAGTGCAGAAACCGAGAAAGCTTCAAGCAAAGATTTCTAAGAAAAAAAAGACTGAGAACCACTTGATTGACCATCAAATAAAAGGACAAATGTCACACTTCGGGCAAAGGTGTGTCATCAATGCTAAAAACACAAGAACTGTAAAAAAAAAAATTCCTCTTTGTGGTCTGAATTTGATGTACTCTGCTTATATTCTCCAACCCCTCCCCCCACCCCACGATCACCACCATTGCATCTGTGTTACGCCATTTGGCTTTTGTTTGACCTAATCATGTTCAAGGTGTGTATTTGGGGGTTTTTGAAGTGGTATAGTTTAAGTTGTATCGTAATTGATTAAGAATCCTTTAATTTTATTGCTCTTCTTGGAGTTAAATGTTTTGTAAAAATTAGAATTTTACTGTATTACTGAAGGCACCTTTGTGAAAATTGTTTTTTTTCCTGAGTAGCAGTGTATCAGACAAATCGGTCATTTTAAAAATTGAAAGAACTGCAGATGCTGTAAATCAGAAACAAAAACAGAAGTTGCTGGAAAAGCTCAGTAGGTCCAGCAGCATCCCATTGTGAGAAATCAGAGTTAATGTTTTAGGGTTGAGTTCTGAGGAAGGGTCACTTGACATGAAATGTTAACTTTGATTTCTCTCCATAGATGCTGCCAAATTGATTATTTTGATGATCTTACTGAGATTTTGTGGAGATGTGGAAAATGGTAATCAGTACACTTTTCCAATTTAAGTCTTGATAATGTCTTGATGGTTAAACACGTTATCATTCTACTTGGATATTTTGCTCTAATTCCTTTTTCTTTCAGTATTGATTATCACATCTTTGTGATTCTGGATAACTGGATTATTAGCTACTTGATTCCTAAAATGATATGCATACAATTTCAGGGACACTGCATACATCAAACTTTCAAATCTCAGCCAGGAATGGGAACATTCCTTAGAGATTTTTCCTAAGCTCAGTCTTACTGAATCTTCTCAACATTGTGTGACATTTGTTTAGAAGACTTTAGGAGGTCACTAAATTGTCAGCCAAACTGACAAGACACTGAAGATTGAAAGACACATAAAGATGGAATAAAACACTTATCCAACCATGGCTGAGTGGACAAATGTATAAGAAAACATTGAACACAGCGACACAAATTACAATAGTGTCAGGTTTGATTCCCATTTTGCACCATACTTAGATTGGGTCAGTAAAACACATGTAACAATTTGACTGAAATAGTGCTAAATAGTAAAATAATATTTTTAAAATATGGCTGAATTAGTAAATAATAGACATTTTATTTGACACTGTTGATCTATTAGAACAAGATCATATCAGTTAAAGACAAAACAACATGTCCACCTTTTGAAATGTCAAGAAAATAGATTATAAATCAGGTTTTCCCAGGAAAGATTGGATATTCAGTCCTTCATTTATTTAGAAAGTCCATCAGACAATAGCTCCTCCAGGTAGCTGTCGAGATTAGAAAGATTAGAGAAATGCAATGTGTTCAACATTTAATTTTCCATTAACCTTTCTGCAGTCATTGATGGTCTGTACATCATAGAAACATAGAAACATGGAAACTAGGAGCATGAGTAGGCCATTCGGCTCTTTGAGCTTTCACTAGCATTTAATATGATCGCTGTCGATCATCCAACTCGGTACCTTATCCCTTTTCATTCCCCACACACTTTTGAACTTCTTAGCCCAAAGAACTATATGTAGTTCTTTCTTGAAAACATTTATTGCTTTGGCCTCAACTGCATTCTGTGGCAGAGAATCGCACAAGCTTACTACTCTCTGAGTGAAGGAATTTCTCCTCATCTCCTACATGGGTGATCCTGTATCCTATACTGTGACCCCTGGTTCTGGACACCCTGGTCATCAAGAACAGTTTTATTTTATTCATTTGGAGGATGTGGGCTTTGCTGGCTGTCCAGCATTTATTGCCTGTCCCTGGTTGTCCTTGAGAAGTTGGTAGTAAGCTGCCTTCTCAGTGTAGTCCATATGTTTGGGTTTAACCACAATGTCATTAGGGAAGGAATTCCAGGATTTTGACTCAGCGACAATGAAGGAACGGCAAAATATTTCCAAGTCAAGATGGTGAGTGGCTTGGAAGGGAACTTGAAGGTGATGGTGTTCCCATGTATCGGCTGCCCTTGTTCTTCTAGATGGAAGTGGTCATACATGTGGAATGTGCTAAGGGTGTTTGGTGAATTTCAGCAGTGCATTTTGTAGATAGTACACACTGCTGCTACTGAGCATTTGTGGTGGAGGGACTGTTGCCAATCAAGTGGGCTGCTTTTTCCTGGATGGTGTCAAGCTTCTTGAGTGTTGTTGGAGCTGTACCCATCCAGGCAAGTGGGGAGCATTCCATCAGACTCCTAGGTTGAGCCTTGTAGGTGGTAGATATGCTTTGAGGAGTCAGGAGGTGAGTTACTCACTACAGTATTTCCAGTCTCTGACTTGCTCTTGTAGCCATTCTTCTTGCATTTACTCTGTCTAGTCCTTTTAATGCTTTGCAGGTTTCTATGAGATCTCCTTTCATTCTTCTAAACTCTATGTCTTGATCTCCAATCTCCAATTCAGATCTAACTGATCTCTTCAAAGCTTAGCACTGCCATCACAGGAATTAGTCTGACCAACCTTTCTCACAGTCTCTCCATAGCCAGAACATTTGTCCTCAGACAAGAACAGCAAAACTGTACACAATACTCTATGTGTGGTCTCACCAAGACTCTGTGTAATTTCAGAAAGCTACCCTGGTTCCAGTACTCAAATTCTCTCACTACATACCATTTGCTTTCTTCATTGCCTGTTGCAATTATATGCTGACATTCAGCAATGACACTCAGGTCTACTTGCACCTCCTCCTTTCCCAATTTGTCTCCATTCGGATAATAATGTACCTTCCTGGTTTTTACCCAAACCTGATATTTATCTACATTATACTTGATCAACCTTACATTCTGACTGCTGGATGATTATAATGTAGACCATTCCACCACAACTTCTTTGAAATATGTTCTCCAATCTCTTTCCATAAACCGATGAGATCATAAACCAATCATAAGTGTGCAGCATATAATAAATATTCCCTTGCTTTTGGAAACTGGAAGAGTGTTTTTGACCAAATACCTGCCAAATGTTTACTTGTACTCTGGAAATAAATGTGAGTACAATTGCACTTTGGTACATCAATAACTCTTTAGTACTCTATTTTAATACAAATATTGTTGGTACCTTAATGGACCTCATTTAAAATATCAAGTGTATTTAATATAAAGCAATTTCTTTTCATGTAAGTGTCAGCACATTTTTTGCTCCACATCTCTCAGATTCTTTATAATGAAAATTTAATCTTTTTATATCACTAGTTTTCAGAGGGGTCAGAATTAAACAGAAATTTGAATCATATAGCAGTTTAATTTTTAAATGAATAATGAGCTAACTTGAATTATATCATTTTAGATTCGAACCCTTACACAAGAAACTGCCTGGTGAAAGTAATACCCAAGGGTAAAGTATCTTGTCCTCATTTCTCTTTGCCCTGTTCCTCAGTGTTCTATTTTCTTCCTCACCTGATGGTGTCCAGCATCTTGACACTGACCAAGAAAAAGACGTTAAAAGTCGTTCAACTTATCTATTATGCTAAAGATTGCTATCTTAAAGTATGATAAGGATCCCAGTTGTGAGCACTGTTTTGCTTTGATTCTACTGATTAGTTGAGCCAAGGGAATTCCTGAATTAGAGGTGTTTCTAAGCAATGTTTATTATCTGACACAGGAAACTAATGACTGGGTAGCTGCACAACATTCTGTGCTCACAATCTTACTCATCAATGTGACAGATGATGGATATGAAAGGTTTATTTGCTGGATTGTAGACTCACATGAACTGGTTATGGTGTTATGCTGAGTGTCATTATGGGCACCTTGTGACATTTGCCAGCTCTGCCAGTAAGTTGTTCAGAGTAAAGCTTCTTTTTAGTGTTTGCTGCCACCAATCCTCCACTGTCTATGTTTTATTTGGGTCTATCTTGTGATCGCTGGTAAAATATATACCACCATTGAGCTTTGTTCCCTAGGTACTGTTTTTAGTTAATAAGATCATTTGTTGTATGATAGTAATAAGTGCAACTACATTCTAAGCAGGCATGAATTTGTAGGAGAATACATCTGTTCCCTCCAATCACTAGTGTTATGACACAGCAGTGAACCTTTCTGTTAATTAAACCAAACACCCAGAAAAGCTCACCTCACGTCATAACCTGTTAAAATATGAGTGACAGAGAATTCCCAAATTCCACTATTTAAAGAAAATAATATGAATTTAGTCTTTAACTCTAAAAGTGAATATTAAGCAACAACTATTCACAACTCTAAGCCCGCCTTTCTCTTATTATCTGCCTCCAACTCTCTAACAATATACTGTTCCAATAAAACACTTATTAAAATTAATTTCAATTTCAAATTAATCAAGTTAATTTCAAAACCATACAGCGGCTGCCATTGTCGGTGTCTTTCTTCTTCCGGCTGAACATCTCCCTGGATTGTCTTCTTTTTCTTAGTGGGAATATGTTTGATATGAAAATGTACCTTTGGTAGAGACTGTTTCAATGGCAGTTACTCTCTCAGTGACAGTTACTCTGTCTGACTTTCAAACTGCCTTACCCTGAACATCGGATTGTCTCATTGGTTCAATGTTGGCAAAAACAATAAATTCAAACTCGATTGGGTTTTAGTATCTTAGGGCATAATTTAAGCCGATTGGTTAAATTCAAACTGATATCAAAACAGCAACTAGCTCAGTTATTGATTTCAAAGCCAAATGCTATATATTGTCAATTTTCTAATGTACTCTGAGACTATTAGCCAGTCATATGACAGGTGCTTGTAAGCTTTCAGTGCAAAACAGCATTCATTCTCTCTTAAAGGTACAGTACATGCCTTCAACTTCATAACGCTAGAGTAGAACTCATTGTTTGAATCCACAGACTGAGGGGCCTCTCCAAAATGAGTGGAGTCCTCACTTTCTCCTGTCCTCTTGACAGACCTAGCAAGCCATTCAGTTGAAGAGCAACAAAGGACGGACGTTTTTTGACTCTGTTAAGAGGGCAGTTAATAATGTTGCTGTGAGTCTGGAGTCACACGTAGGCCAGACTGAGCAAGCCTGACAGATTTCCTTAACTGACATTTGCAAACCAGGTAGGTTTTATGAAAACTGATGATAGATTTATGGCATTGTTACTGAGACTAGATGTATTACTTGAATTTAAATTTCATTAGCTATTGTGTTAGGATTTGAAACCACATCATTAAAACAATGCACTGAGTAATAATTTAACCACCTGACTTAAGCTGAGACGAGATGGCCATTCTGCAGTTGTTAGGAACGTTACATTGTGATTTATTATTTGAGAATGTACTGGGTCATCAAAGCCTAATAAATATGTGGTCTGTTTATTGCAATAACAAAGGTAATCTGGAATTCCTGTACTGTGAAATTCAACTTAGTGAACTGGAGTACTTGTTAAATGAGGCTAGCCTGGTGTTGCTAAGCAACAGCACTTTAACTTATTGATTATGGAGTCACACTGATCGAACATGACTACTTGCTGTGCGCCCTAACTGAAAACAGGTTGCTGAACAATTATCAGCAAAACAGCCAAGGCAGAATCAGAAATAAGCACAAATCCTGTGGGCACGTTCAACACTAAAGATAATGACAAAAAAAAATGATTTGCTGGGATTACAGTACAAAAGAAAATATAAGGATGAGGATATCATTTACATCTTGCATTATACAGAAATAATTTACATGAAGTTGTGTTCTCTGTTGCTATGATTTTTAATCCCTTTCTTTCATCTAACTGCCAGTGAACTAAAGAGCTGAGAGTTTGAGGTGAGCTTCTGTCAGTCTCCAACACAGTGCACACACAGCTCAGAAATGGCAATCAACTCCAATAACCATCCTGGCTGGATCTCTGTAATCTGTTCAGGCCCTACAACCTTCTGAAACCTCTGCTTTCCTCCAAAGCTGACCTCTCATGCAGTTTTGATTTTCATCACTCCATGAATGGTAGCTGTGCTTTCAGCTGCCAAGACCCTAATTTCCTCTCTAAATCGCTTTACCTTTCTGATGATTCTTGCTCTTCCTAGGTGCTCTTTTAAAACTACATCTGTAACCAAACATTCGATCAACTATTGAAATAACGTCTTGTAGATTGAATCTCCGGATTGATTTTTGCTTGATTAATTTTAGGTACTTTACAATGTTTAAGGTGAAATGTAGGAATAAGATTCAACACAGAGGACGGTACGCATGTGGAATGAGCTGCCAGCAGAAGTGGTTGAGGCGGGTATATTAACAACATTTAACAGACGTTTGGACAAATACATGTATAGAAAAGGATTCGAAGGATGTTGGCCAATTGCAGGGAAATGGGGTGAACGTTGATGGACATTTTTGTTGGTATGGACCAGTTTGGACTTAAGGGCCTGTCTCTGTGCTGTAGGACTTTATAACTCTGTCTGTGACTGTAACACCACTTGGGACAAAGCATCCCAATTGATTAGCACCTCATTCACCATCTAGAAACATCATACCCCTCATTCCAATGCACTATGGCTGCAGTAGGTACCACATCCAAGATACTCTGCAGCACTCAATAGCCAAGCTGTGGCGTCTACCACCACAAAGAAGGATTGCAAGAAATGCAGGAGAAAACCATCAATTGCAAATTCCCCTCCAAGACATTTAAAATCCTGACTTGGAACTATATTTTTGTCTCTGAAGTAATTCCACAAAGGTCGGTATCCCATCACCAAGTCACCTTTGACTTACACATGCATAGTACATGGCACTTACCTAGCTAGCTCAGAGGCGGCTCCTCGAGTAACCAGAACACCTGACACTCTTTTCAGGCAGGGCTCCCTGATCAAAACAGCTTAATAGCCCCAACCAGGGAACTCACACACTATGAGGTCCACTATGAGTTTCTCCACTATTGCTGGGTCAAAATCATGGTACTCCCTCCCTAATAGCATTGTGAAAGTTCTTATGCCCCAAGAACTGCGGTGGTGCTAGAACATGGTTCACCATCCCTTTCTCAGTAGCAACTGGGGATTGGCAATAAGTGATGGTTTTGACAGCAGTATCCACACCCCACAAGAGAAAATAAACGTTGGCTCAATCTTACAAGCCTTTGGCTATGTGTGAGTTGTGTTGAGTGTTTGGAGCTTTTTTTGCCATGTGGCTTAACAAGATCTCCTGCTGTATCCTACCAGGTTCACCTCTTTAGCTACTCACCCCACCTCTATGATTTCCACATTGGCTGATTCTATCCCCATCTGAACACACACCGTTGCTGGAACAACTTGCCACTTATTAGCTATGCACCGAATGACAGGCATTGCTAGTACTCATGCCATCTTCAAAAGGCTGCATTGCAATCAGACATGTGTTGACAATTCTCACCAATAACATAACAGCAAGGCAGCCAGAAGACAAATGGCACATAGCCACCATGGCTACACTTCCTCACATGTATAATTCCATTCTCTCACCCTAGTCACTGTTCAACCGCCAGGCCACACAGTTTACCTATCCTTAGCTACATCCCAACTATACACCCTGTCTAAACCAACACTGCTGTGACCCTAGTGTCTACTGGAGAATGGCAGCTGGTTATTGTCCTGTAGAGGGACTTCACATACAGACAAGCAATTGGACAATTCCAAACATGAGCTTTTATTTACAGCCAGCAAAAGTGAATACAAACAAAACCAACAGAGGCTGCATTTCACCCCACAGTGCCAACCAAAGCTGACATTATGATCAATGTCTGTTTGGCAGACTATGATGGTCTCTTGCATCCAGATGTCAATGGCTAGAAGCGGGGCTCAGTCAGCTCCAGTCTTGATTGTAGTGCTCGATGCAGCCAGGCTCTGAGAAGGAGGAAGTTCTCCTTTTGTATGACAAAGTCCTCTTCCTCTTCTCGAACACTTCTTGCTTTCTCCCAGGTCTGAAAAACTGATCATATCACCTAGTTTCCTGCTCCAGTTGTGCAGTGTTTAGCATGCCAGAATAACACATCCTGTTCTCTCACCAATCATGGGCCTGGTCATAGTCTATGTGCTAGTTTGATCAAGGTACTGCATGGACTTAATAATCAACATGGAAATTGAAAGATAGTGCTTGTTGTAACTCCCTTTCCATTCCAGATCCATATCAACCATAAAACTTATCTTTGAATTTAGTAAAGTACAGCATTGTATTAAAAATAACATATGATGCATCAATGATCCTCTTATCCAATATCACGTTTGGAAGTTTCATAAGTGATGGGATTCCTTTGTCCAGATTTGTGTTTTGAATCATTTTTGCCAGCGTCTGCATCACTGAGATCTGAATGTTCGATAACAAAAATTCATTTTGAACAGTATTTCAAGTCTCAGCATACTTGTTTTACATGCATTGTAAAAAGGCCAAGGAATAATTGCAAAATTACATGTAGTTGAATTATTTGTCATGTTTTTGCCTCTTCTAATGACCAAACATTGAAAAAATGTGGATCGCATGCTTTTGCCCATCAAAGTGACATCGACCTGGTCAACCCTAGACATTGTTCAAACAATTTTCTAATTAACTTTCTCATCCAGAGAACAGTGATGACAGAAAGCACAGACTTTGGTGGATACCTTCAGCACTTAGCCCTGCCTGGTTGACAGGTACCTTTCTATCCACTAAATCCTCCATATCTGCTTTTCCATCACTCCACCCTGAGCAGCCTATATCCACCATTGTCATGACCAACTACATTAATTTTCACCTCAACTGTCCTCCCCATCCCTGAACCCTGCCAATACGGCGTACTAATGCCAACCCTGCTTCATGTACCTGGAGCTTCCCTCAATCACCAAACTTGCCCTCGCCTCTCCATATGCTTGAACATCCACCTATTCCCCTACCTCGACCCACCCACCTCTTTTGACAGTTATCCACCCTCTGCATCTTTAGGACCCTTCCCTTGCACACACCTCAACAATCAACAAACAGACCTCCGGCCATGTTTGACAAATATCCCCGAGATAAGACTTTTCAAATGCTTGACCGATGCTTCCAGACTGATGGTAGACATATTGGATCAGCTGTGATCTAATTGAGTAGCAGAGCAGTCTCAAAGGGCAGAATGACCCATAGTCTACTCCTGTGTCTTATGTCTGATGTTAGGTGATTCTTACCTGTTGGTGCTGGCCATATTGAACTGATCATTGCTCAATCTGACAGATCCCCTGAACCCAGGCCCAAGAAGATGACTGACTGTGGCCAAACCCTTGGCCTGTGTGTACATCGTGCACGTGATTGACTGTATCAGGACCTCCATACAGACTACACCCCCCCACTGACCTTTACTGGGTTGAGGACAATCCTCCACCCAGTTTCCAATATGACCAAATGGTTAAGTAAGTTTAGTGTTTGTTGTGCAAGTAACTGGCATATGCTGGAGGTGTTAGGGCAATGTCTTTGCATGTTGTTCATAAACAAGACACATCCCTCCTTGCCTCAGATTCCTCCAGACAAGTGTGTCTGTGCAAAATGAGCACTTCAAAACTGCAGTACTAAAGGCATTTGGCTCTGGTTGAACTGCCAATGAACCAACAGGTTCAGCATGGTAAGGCATGGATATTGAGAGCTCGCTGGTCTGTGCTAGGTGAGAGAGTGTGAACAGAGCAAGCAAGCAACCCTGAGATGGAGCCTATTGCAATCTGCAAGTTCAGTTCCTGTCCCTGCACACTAACATGTCCTTGCTGTACCCTCCCACTCCTATTTACCAGTGTTCCTACAATGCAAATCTGTGTTTCGGGAATAAGTGGATTTGAGCAGGGTCATGACAATCCCGAGGGGTTAGTATCTGCTGAATGCCAATGTCTATGGATGAAGTGTGCCTGAAGCTGATGTCCATGGATATGCCCTGAAATGCTGTTTGGCGCAGACTAGCTTGGAGGCTAGTCACTGCCAGTGATAAGCTGAAGTCACTTGAAGTGGGTGGCACAGTAGCTCAGTGGTTGACACTGCTGCCTCACAGCGCCAGAGACCTGGGTTTGATTCCAGCCTCAGACGATTGTCTGCATGTTTCTCAGTGCTCCAATTTCCTCCCACATCATGAAGATGTGCAGGTTAGGTGGACAGGCCAAGCTAAATTGCCCGTAGTGTCCTTGGATGTGCAAGATAGGTGGTCTAGACATGGGAAATGCAAAGTTATGGGGATGGGGGGGGGGGGGGGGGAGGGGAGGAGGGGTCTGGGTGGGATGCTGGTTAGACGGTCAGTGTGGACTCAATGGGCTAAATGGCCTGCTTCCACAATGTAGGGATTCTATGACTCCCTTTATGAGAATTCCCAATGCCATGTTTGATATGATAGGAAGCTGAGTATGACTGAGATGGTCTGTGACATTAATAAGGTGCTCAACGAACTGTCATTCCCCTTAATAGGCAGCTCACTTCGCCTCATATTTGGCAAATGCTGAACAAATACTGAGGGTTGCTGTTGATGTCAAAATAGGTCTCATTGGATTTCTTACCCGATTCTGCCATTGTCCACTTTGGTCATTCTCAGACAAAAAGCTGTCTAAAGTATTTAAAAGTGGTAAGTATGGTACATTTTTTATTAATCCAAATGGAGGTGAGTTTAGCACAAAAAAAAGCATTGTTAACCAAAGTGACTATCCCACAACCTGAACCAATTTTCATATATCACTGAAAGTGTTTTTTTTAATCTACTCTGAGCTATTGACTAGTTTTCTTGGCATACAGAAAATTAAATTATTTTTAACATGTAACAATGTTAAGATGCACCAATCAGTGTCTTTGCAATTAATTAATCTCAACCAGAGAGCCTCTACAAATCACTGAAAAGCTCATTATTTCAATTTGGGAATGTGGTTAGTACTCTATTCAGAACAAGTTTTGAGCAAAATGAGTTTAAACCAGAGTTAAAGATCATGAAAACTGAATAATTGTTTAATGCAATTTACATCTAAATTTCAAGGAGCTTAAGTCAAGTGTCCCTAGATTGTGCTAATAAAAAGGGCACAAACTAAATAAATCATTTAATCATTGCATTTTCAGTGATGGAATAAATCTACAAAATGCATTTCATTGTTTACATGTCTTTCCCAAAGATCACAGTGAAAGGAGGTCAAATCTTACAGTGCAGCAAGAGAGATGTGACAGATCTAAAATTACCTTGAATCAGCCTGCATTAGTCACAGGTTAGAATTTACATCTATCATTCAAGATTAATATGTCCATGTCAGTTTAAGTTGAAAATGTAAAAAAAGATTTGCAGTGTTCTTTCATTGCGATTTGACCAGGAAACTTGTCATATTATAAAATAATATTTAGGAGTGATGCTTTTATCACAATGAACATGAATATTGTTATGGTCCCAGCTGACGGCAATACTGGACATGTCAAAATCCAAAGTGAAATGTGACTTGATATACCATATGTTTTATTTATTCACAAGAGGCTGCCAGTGTACTTTGATAAAATAAATTCCAAGTTTCTTACACACAAAAGGAAAAGAACTCAGATTATGTTGCATTATCCAAGGACTGGTTGTATTACAAATATCAGAAATGTTGAGCCAATGCTTTTACTCTGTAACATCAAGCCTACAGATACTCAAACTTACAGATACTCACCCTGCCCCATCTTCAAAGTTTTTTGTTTGGTGGTCAAGGCTGCAATTGACTTCTGGATTCTGTTTTATTATTTGGATCTACATATTGTCAAAGAAACCTCATAGGGTTTCCACAGGCTCATGCTCCAGCAGTTTTCTGATTTTGAATTTTCATTTAAGTGACTGTGGATTTTTAACCCAGCCTTGATTTTATGATAACTGCACACTAACACAGTCTGATGGATCTGTTTTTCCCTCTCTGTAACAGAAGCCTGCATACTTACTTGCTTAATTAATTTGTTTCTGTCACCTTGTGTCATAAGACATCTTCATGCTAAGTAACAGCAGTTTAAATTCTTCCACACTTGTTTCTCATGCACTGGACTGTTCACCTCAAGACCCACTTTAGATGCATGTAAACAAAGATTTGGACAACTCTTTCCCATCCATAGAACTAAAAATGAAGATAAAATCATTTATTTCCCTTCTGAACAGTTACAATATAGAAATATGATTCTAACTTGAGACTATACTTAATTTCTTTACTACGAAACCCAAGTTTCCAGACAATCAAGTCACCACAGTAACACTTTCTTGCTAGAGATGACTGGTGTTGAGTTTGACCTGAGAGTCACCATGCTTCAGGAATAAAGGTCAGGTTGAGAAGGCAGGACCTTCATGGTAACATCAACTAATGCAGCTGAGCCCATGCTGTTGCCATTGTGCTATGTGACAATCCAACCATCCAGCCAACTGAGCTAACCAACACTGAGCTAATCATCACAATACTTTAGAAGACACACCACATTCCCATATAAAGCACCAATAAATAGAGAAATATAGTTTTCTGTTGCTCAAAATTTCAATTAAACTAATAATTTGAAAATATTACAAGTATCTGATGCATTAACTTAAAAATAGATTCTATCACCTCTTACATTTCATCACATTGATTTACGACACTTGGTACTGTAAACAGAGTCCTGCTACAGATAAGAATAATTGTAACATGAAAACCATGCACCAGGACTGATGTCATGATTTGCTTTGTAAGGAAACATGATATTTGAACACTTGAGTGACCCAATGATCATAAAGAAGAGATTTTCTTCTATATTCACCAGGTCATTATAATCATGAAGGGAAAATGAGATTAATTAAGCAAGTATTTGCATCAAATGAAGCTTATTGTTTATATTGAGTTTAGGAATCCTTTATATAGCTGGTCCTTCTTTCCATGAGGCTTTTTTCCACCAAAGATATCCTTTTCATTTGAGAGAGTCAGTTTGACTATTCCAGTTGCCTACCTCACCATCGCTACCTGCTGGTGGAGGTTCAAACAGAACTGCCCATGCTCCCATGCTCAGCATAGTCCCCCATTGTCACAATGTGTGATGAGGATTCAGTTCAGTAGCAAATAATTTCTGAACAATGAAAAAATATTCACTGTTGGCTCAGCAAAGTCTCATTGGAGACATATGTGGTGCCAGAACTTGTCCCCTTTCGAACTCTGTAACTACTCATATAAAACAGGTGTGTCAATAATTCCTGCTCCTAACCTATTGAATCTTTTTAAACAGAAATTTATTTTGCAGTAATTAAAAGTTTTAATTTTTCTTTCAGTGGTACTCTCTTGCAGTTTAATCCATACTTCAGCTTGTTTTGTTACATTTGAGTTTTCTTCAATTGTGAAGAGTTTCCTCCATCCTTAAATTATTCTTGTTTGGAATCACTGTTAAAATTGCAGTGTTGTGAGCATCGGATTTCCTTTCCGAGAATATTACACAAGCTAGATTGGAGGGATGAGTTCCGAAAGGATCAACAAAATAAGGTGCAAAGGGCAGCTGAGTGAATGCGTCCACAACTGTTGTTGTCGAGGCAACAACCTTGATCAATACCCCCTGGATTTGTTTGAGAACAATAATCTTTGGCAACCCTATCTGACAAGACAATCAACCACTCAGTTATGGCATGTCTCGTATGGTGAGATGCAGACAATATCTGGAAGATGGACAGCATTTTCTGTGATGCAGCAAGTTGCCACAGCATGAGTCTTTTGTGTTAACAGATCATCTGAAACCATCAAAAACATACACTTGCTTACACATCCAACACAGTAACCATTTGTGATGCTTGACTCATGCTCTGCCTGAAGGCAGAACTTTGATTCATTCATTACTGGTCTTTCATCCTGAGCCATTTTCATGGCAATTTTTGTCCAGGAGTGCATTCCTCTTGCTTTCCATTCTCAGGATTGGACAAGGGGTAGGTGCCAACTCTACATCAACTGGAATAAGAGCTGAACCAACACCGCTGGTACTAATCTGAACCGAATTCCATCCACCTGGGCAGTTGAACTAAATCTTCTGCAAATAAAAGCAAAAATACTGCTGGAAATCTGAAACAGCCTCCGAGAATGCTGGAGAGTCTCAGCAAGTCTGGCAGCACCTTTGAAGAGAGAAACAGAGTTAATGCTTCAAGTTCAGTATGACTCTTCTTCAGAACAACAACTCTCTGCATAACGAAAATGGAAAAGAAATGGAGAAAATGGACCAAATAACCTCTCCGTGCTTACTCTACCATTCAAAATGATCATGCCAGTCTCCTGCCTCAATCCAACCTCTCCATATCCCTTGACTTCCTGAGAGAGCAAAATAATTCACAATGCTCTAGGGATAGAGAATTCCAGATTCCCAAATCTTTGAATGAAGACATTTCTTCTCAACTCAATGGTAAATGATCAACCCCTTTGACTTGAGACTGTTCATCTGTACTTGAGATTTGCAATCAATGTCTATCCTGTGATATGCTATGTCTTGATGAGATTGCCTTTCATTGTTCTTGACTTTATTGGGTGTAGACCAAATTTACTTGCTGCCTCATTAAAAAATCAATCTAGTGAACCTTTGCTGTCTTATGTGGCAAGTATTCTGTGATAGGAATGATGTTGTTAAACTTGAAATGGTGCAGAAAAGATTTACAATGATGTTGCAAGGTTTGGAGGGTTTGAGCTATAGGGAGAGGCTGACTAGGCTGGAGCTATTTTCCCTGGATCTTCGGAGATTATGGGGCAACTTTATAGATGTTTATAAAATCATGAGGGGCATGGCTAGGGTGACTTGTTAAAGTATTTTTCCTAGTGTAGGGGAGTCCAAAACTGGAGGATATATGTTTAAGGTGAGAGGGGAAAAATTTATAAGGGACCCAAGGGGCAACGTTTTCACACAGAGGATGGTGTTTGAATGGAATGAGCTGCCAGAGGAAGTCCACAGGCTGGTACACTTACAACATTTAAAAGGCATCTGGATGAGTTTATTAACAGATAGGGCTTAAAAGGATATGAGCGAAATGCTTGCAAATGGGACTAGATTAATTTAGGATATCTGATCAGCATGGATGGGTTGGGTGGAATGGTCTGTTTCCATGCTGTACAACTCGATTATTCTACATTAGTCCTGAAGTAAGATTGTTCGCAATTGCGGTCTCACCAATCACTCGGCAAATGCAATGACGTTTCTTTATTTTTGCTCTTCAACTCCTCTAACCAGATACAATGTACAGAATCATTAAACTCATGACTGGCAGCTTCTAGACACACTATGAAGAGGCTTCAGTATCTGGCAGTCAACGTTGATAGCTCAAAGAACAAGCATCAATTGCATACGTTTTGACAGATTGTGGTATCCTTTGCAAAATGAGGAACACCCAACAATAGAGAATATAATAGATCCCTGATGTCAACAAACCAAACATACACAGGTGAAAATTTCTTCCTGCACTTTCCTCCTGACAACAGCAAGCTTTTGTTTTCTCCTTTGAATAATTCTGGTGTTTGAGAAATTTACTGATGGCCATGAAAGCTGAACTTTACCATGTTTTTAATTGTGCCTTCAACCCAAAGTGAAAAAAAAAAGTTCTAAAAGGGAGTGGCAAACTGCCGGAGGACTGTTGTGACCTGAGGGATGGGGATTCATTGAACTGTCCCTTGCTGCCGATTACTGTATCCAGAAAATCTTGGACAGTGTGGAATATTGGCATAGGATGGTGGAGATTTGGACCTGACACGATGGGATGTGGTGAAACTCTGTGAGAAACAAGGAATGATTTTAACACTGACCCCTTTAATGTGACATAACTGATACAATGTGACATAATGCTAAAGAAATGTACCTTTTTTTAATGTGACATACCACTTGCCTGCAGTCAGAATTTGAAATACACTGATTTTTGCTTGTTTGTTACAGTGAAGTGAAATATCATCCAAGGCACATTTCTGTTGGGTAATTTGGAAAGTTCATCTCCTCTAAATATTATTGGTCTGTACATTTATTGCAACAAAATTGATTATTTGAACTATCTCCAATTATGCAAATTATATCTCAGTTTTCATCAGAAGACAGCACAAAACAAAAATACCAACTCTGCTTTCATGCAACCACTGCAGTAGGATCTTTAGCCTTCAGAGGGAATATTTCTGTATATATTCCTTCATTGGGATGTGTTGAACAATCAATCAATATTTCAACCATCATTACAGATTTCCATTCCTTAGACAGCACCTTCCAAATTCATGAACACTTCCATCTAGAAGGACAAGGGCAGCAGGTACTTGGGAATACCACCACCTACAAGTTCCCCTCCAAGCCACTCACCACCTTGACCTAGAAATATACCACCATCCTTCGCAGTCATTGGGCCAAAATCCTGGAATTCCCTTCCTACCGGCATTGTGGGTCAACCCACAGCAAGTGGATTGCAGCGATTCAAGAGGGCAGCTCAACACCACGTTCACAAGGGCAAATAGGGATAGGCTATCAATGTTGGCCCAGCCAGTGACGCCCAAGTCCCACAAATGAATCAATTTTTAAAAAAACTCTTTAAGTGAAGCCAGTTCATTTGATTATTCATTCTTTAGTCAAATGTGCAACAGAGGAAGCTCCATGGGTGTAATTTAACCTGAATCTATGAAAGAATGGAGTTAGAAAAATACAATGTTGTCTCAGATCTGCTGACACAGAGTGCATGTCAATCATTACCATAGGACAAATCAACCCCACTTTTACTTCTCCTGCAAAATTGGACCGCTAAAGATTTGGAACAAGTAGTTAAGCAGAGGCATTGCTTTAACTTTATGCACATCTTATCTGTAGCAGTTGTATGATTATAGCTAGCTTTTTTTTATTGTTTTTAATTGTGCAGAAATCTTGGAAAACCATTCCCCAACTAACAACACTGCTGAGGAAAGGAATGTTACCCTCTCTATGGCCAGAATTAGGATGTGTCCGTTTGTCCGTGTGTGTGTTTTGAATTGGATATATTATGCATGGATCATTGCAGTAAATATTCTTCCTGAATGAAAAAGGAAATTTTGCATGATTAAAACCAAACTTGTCGAAGCTTTATATTTTAGAAGCTAATGTTTTACAGAAAATTGTTCCTTCTCGTATCAACCTGGAACTGATTTATTTGGCTTCCCATTCTTGTCCACCCAGGCTGAAAGAAGTCACCATCCTGTATGGCATCCAAAGGTAACAGCAGACGGAAGGCAAAATAAAAAGGATTACCATTCTTAACCAAAACAAAAACTTAGAGCTTTCAATACTTGTACCAACTCCCATGCAGATGCCAACACTTGATTTATCTGATATAGGCAAAGTTAGCTACTATTTCCAGAAGTCAGCTCAATGACGATATGTTGGAGCAAATGACTTGGAACCAAATGAGAATCTGTCCCTGCAACTGATAATAAATCTTTCCATACCGCAATTACTGAACAGAACCCATCAGTATCTGAACTCGACCATAAATACTGCATGGTGTAGCTTGTATTAACGCTTTTCATTAGTGAATACAGCTGGGATTTCTCAGCAGCTGTAATGCAAGCCGAATACTACCTTAGATAACAAATTCTTTCTCATTTATCAAAAGTGGATATAATCACTCTGTAAATATACAACAGTTAATGTAGTTAGTATGAGATTAGGATGAATTATATACCAGCAGACATCCCAACACATTACACGTTAAACCGAGTGTCGCACTGTTTGCCAATGATAGTGTTAACCAATGTAACCTGTAATCAAAGACTCATCGAATGGTTACAGCACAGAAGGAGGTAATTCTACCCATCATGTCAATGTCAACTCACTTCATGAGAAGCCTAAGTAGTCATACTCCCTACCCTATCCCCCTAGCACAGCTTTGTGTTCTTCTACATGTACTTATCTAATTTGATTCTTCTCCTATGAATGTGCCTTTGTATTTATATTCCTTAACTGGGCTTAGGAAAGGAGGAGGGTGAGAACAGAGATGAAAATGAAGAAACAGAGGAAGGACAGAGTGGAGAGGGAAGAAGCAAAAATCATTAATGACAACATGAGTTTGGGTGAGGGCAGATGAGCAGAGGACGTGATAGTAGAGAAAAAAATCATTCTGAAATGAAAGCCAGTGAGAGTGTGAGGCAGAAAGATGAAATAAGAAGATCAGGGTGAGTCACAGAAAGGAAGAGACAGGAGAAGGGACATGTTGGAGTATTTAATAGAAATGAAAATAGCATACGGATAGTCATTTCAACAGCACTGGTTTGAACAGAATTTCATCTAGGGGGTCTCACAGACAATTGACAGCCACTTGTTATAATTTTTATATCTTGGTGCTATGCAAGAGATGTCACATGTTTCCATATATTGAACAGGTTTCATTCATAATGCTTTAAAATGTGTGTTCCATGCTTACAACTCTTTGTCTCCAGCAACTTCTATGATTTGTTTG
The DNA here is from genome assembly GCF_004010195.1 of Chiloscyllium plagiosum. NCBI lineage: Eukaryota > Metazoa > Chordata > Chondrichthyes > Orectolobiformes > Hemiscylliidae > Chiloscyllium > Chiloscyllium plagiosum. Next base: position 27,055,219 of record NC_057744.1, on the reverse strand, counting down.
CTTTCCTTTGAGTGCACATTCAAGCTTAACCAATCAAGCACAGTTAACATCAATAGTAAATAGACTCACTTAATCAAGCAGGAACAATTGTACACAATGCTATGCTGATTCATTTGATTTTTTTGTGTCTCCCTCCACCCATGTACAGTTAACTAAGTTGTTTCCCATTCACTTGAAGCATGTTATCAAATCCCTGCACATAAGGTAAACAAAAGTATGTCAGTCATAAATGTAATGAACAGAATGTAATCACATAACATAACTGAAACAATTAAATTTACAGATGGAAGAGCCATTATGAACTTTAAATTATCAATATTAAATGTTGAAATGGATTAAACAAAAATATCAAAAGTCTATGTGGGGTAAACATGAAGACCATACAATATTCTGACAGAATAACCATAAATAGCAAATATCCGCAGAATTATAATAAAAACTTTTATGCATTACAGTTGGTGTATGTTATGTGGGGACAGTGTGTCACATGAAAACAGATGACAAGTTAATATGTTTCTTAGTTCTGACTGGAGCCTAATAACTGCCCAGTCTAGTATAAAGCCATATGGACAAACAAAGTCAATGTGAATATCAAATGCACATTGATGCAGGCATGATGGGCTGAATGGCCCCCTCCTCCTGCAGTGGAACAATTTTGTGATTAACCAAAAATACAATAATGGCCTGAATAGTCTCAGGAAGGAGATTGGCTGGATGCCCAAAGTCCAACAGTTCACAAACAGCACGAGAAACATCTGGGAATCCGGAAGAAATTGAACAGCTTCCAATGAAGACAAACAAAACATTAAGAGAAAATGTAAAGAAAAGAAGTGTGGATGCTGAAGATCTGTTCTGATCATGGGTCACCAGACTTGAAACTTTAACTCTGCTTTCTTCCACAGAAGCTGCTAGACCTGCTTAGTTTCGCCAGCAATTTCTGTTATTTTGATTTTAAAAAACTTAAAGAAATTTAAAATAAAGATACTAAATTTCAATTGGTAACTATCACAAAAATAAATTATCCATACTAAATGAAATGATACCTACAAAAAGCATCCAAACGAATGGGCCTCAGAGTCAGGATGCAGCAAATTAACTGAAATCACATGCAGTGGAAGGATTGAAGAGTAAAAATGGTGCAGTGCATAAATGCATTAAAAGTAAAAATAAAATAAAACAGCCATTGCACAAAATGTGATAAGCTTGTGACAGGTGTAAGAAATGACATACCTATGTTGCACGTAAAATGTCTAATATGTTAGCAAGAACTAATTTATTCCATAAGCAGTAATATAAATGGTTTCAGAATTCTATCATCATAATTCAGAAAGCTTTCCCATGCACAAATAGATGTTTCTTTTAAAATCTGATCTTTTTAAAAAAGCAGCATGACTACGGTTGCCATTGCAAAATGTTAAATATTCAATGCTCAGCAAAAGATGTAGTCTTTATTTTATGTCCCCACCTAGTAGAGTATGGCCATGACATAATATTAAATACCTCTTATGAAAACAGCACATGGATAATCATTTCAACAGCTCTGGTTTGAGCAGAATCTCAGCAAGGAGGTCTCACAGACTATTGATAACTATGCTGTAAATGTTATATCTTGCTGCTATGTAAGAGATGACACTTGTTTCTGTGTATGTAACAGGTTTCATTCATAATGCTTTAAAATGTGTGTTCCATGCTTACAACTCTTTGTCTCCAGCAACATCTACGCTACTGCTAACACTTCCTCAGTCTTCTATGGCACTTTCCCAGCCAATCGCTGCATGTGTGATATTTGCCCGTTTACCTCCTCCCTCCTCATTGCCCAAGATGCCAAATGCAGCATTTCACTTGTACTTCCAGTTTAATGCAGTCACTGCTCACTGTACAGATTCCTTTATATTGGCAAGACCAAACACAGACGTTTTGACCACGTTGCAGAACACTTTCACTCTGTCCACTGACCTTCCAGTTGCTTTACATTACAAACGATCATTTTGCTCCCAAGCTAACATTTCAGTCCTGGGCCAGCTACGGAAGCTCCATGTAACCCAGAGGAACAATGCCTCATTTTCTGCTCCAGCACTGCACAGTCTCTAGGACCCCATTTATTTCCACAACTTCAGAGAATGAACTGTGCCATCCATTCTACTTACATACACCACCTAATCCCCCAAACCTACACCCTCTATTACACCCCTCATCCCAACCTCCACCCTCCTGCTTGTGCATTATTTGCGTCTTCTTGAACATTGTTCTCAGCAAATTTGACTCATCTCTTTTTTCATAACTATCATTAAAACTCATTTTAAATCTCTATCACCATCACTAACATTCCCTTTGTCTTTTGATCTGTGCACTTTCACCATTTGTTTCACTCACTCTCCCTCTCCTGTGTACATCATTTTAAAAAAATACCATTTTCCAGACGTCTCTCATTCTGAAGAAAAGTTATTTTGGACTTGAAATGTTAACTATGTTTTTCTCACTATAGATCCTGCTAGCCCTGCTGTGTTTCCCCAGCACTTCTTCCTGTATTTATTTCAGATTTCGCATCGTTGTCACACTGTTTCTCTGGTAACCAAGGTAATGTTCTCTCTGGCTTCATTCTTTCTGACCCTAGAATTTCATTCATCAATGGAAGCCTCAGCTTTAGTGCCTGTTGCCAGAGCCTACTCCAACTGCTGTCCTTTTGCTGCCACTGCAGTGTTTGTAACATGCAGTGTAACATCTGCTCTTTCACCTATTGTCTCCCTACCGTCTAATACTCCAGACATTTCCTCCAGCTGAAACAGCATGTAGCAAGTACTTCCTTCATTTCATACACTGCATTCACTACTTCAGAAGTGTCCGCATTACAGTGGGGAAACCAAATGCAGATTGGGTGACTCATTTATTGAATACTTCCATTCATACTAAAAGGATCATCCTGAGTAACCAGTCCATTGCCACTTTAATTCTCCGTCCCATTCCCCCTCTGAAGTTTTGGTCCTCAGTCTCCTGTAGTGTTCCAATTAATTAATAAATTCAAATTCATCTTTTCATTAGAAACTTCACAGCCTTCTGGATAACACATTGGCTTCAAAATTTTAGACGGAGGTTTGATCCCATTTTTCCAGCAAACCAGATGCTGGTAGTATGGTAATGATAACGCTGTTGCCCTTTACACCAGTTTTCTATTCATATTTTGTTTCTTTACTATACTCCATTTTTGTTCGATCATTCCTTGCTAATTCATTGCCTTGCACCCTAGAACAGACCTTCCTTTTTGTTTTCTCCTCTGTTTTCTATCCCTTAATCTGTATTTTCTTAACAACCCATTATGTTTTGTTAGTTCTGATGAGAGATTACAGCTCTTTGGACACTCAGTCCACTTCTCTTTTACAGACAATGTCTGACATGCCAAGGATTTTCAGCATGTGTTATTTATGTAATACGGTTTAAACTGTTACGGGGTAAATAGCCTTGCACCCACCTCATATGAAGCAATGATACTGATTTAAAGACAAGCTAAATTTCATTTAGTATCAGTAAATATTGTTCAAAGTACATCACCACCTGAGTCCACTTGGAACTTAATAGATGAACAATAAAATATTACATCTATCGCAGCATTCTGCAGTTTCAACTCATTTCACTTTTAAAAAATACTTTTATTGCTTCTGACTACTTTTATAAAGGCCACATTTATTCCCCATCCGTAATTCTCCTTGAGAAGTTGATGATCGAATGTGTTATGAATAGGAGTAGCCGCATATTTAATATTAGAGTGAAGATTCATCTTTGCACAGAGTCCTGCTGTTTCTCATCTTTTAATTTAAATGTGTGTATTGATGTCTATTCCTTGTGGTACACACTGTGCATTATCCCAAAAAAATGCCAAATTTGCAGTTTTTTTCCAAAGGGTGTATTCTATTTTATCAATGCACTTTTTTTCTCTGAAGAGGAGTAAGAAACTCAAAGCTATTACAGTAAATTTGATGCAGTGTACATATGCTCATTAGAAGCTGGCGAGAGGCTTTGTGGGATGGTTTCATGCCTAGGTCAAAGCAAAATGGCACTGGTGGTTGGAAGTCAATTACCTCAGTCCTAGGTCATTGCTGCAGGAGTTCTTCAGGATAATGTCCTCTGCCAAACCATCTTCAGCCGTTTTATCCATGTCCTTCTGTCCATCATAAGGTTAGAAGTAGGAGTGTTTGTCAGATGACTGGATAATTTTCATTATTACTTGCAACTCCTCAAATACTGAAGCTCTCTGTATGTAGCAAGTGCTAGACAATGGTTAAGCTCAGGCGAAGTGGAAAGTAGCATTCACACTACACAAGTGTCTGAAATGAACATTTCAAATAAAAGAATATCTAATCATCTTGCCCTGACATTGAGCATTGCTGTATCACCCAAGATCAATATCCAAGGGGTAGCACTGGTGAGAAATTTAACTGACCAGCGAGATAAATGGTGTAGTTACAAGGGTATGTCAGAGATTGAGATCTGTGCTGAATAATTCAACCTCCTGGCTCCCTGGAGCCTATCCAGCAAATTCAAGCTACAAGTTAGATATGTGATGAAATATTCCCCAGTTGCCTGGATGAATGCAGCTCCAAGAACATGCAAGAAGCTCCACACTACCGAGGGCAAATGATCTCACTCGATTGCCGCCCCATACGTGAACTTTTACATTCACTATCCTGATGTCCAGTGGCAATGCTAGGTGTAATCTACAAGATGCAGTGCAGCTTTTTCTCAAGCCCTCTGTAATTGTATCATCTAAACCCATGACCTTGGCCCAGAAAGACAACATTAGCTAACATATGGGAACACTGCCCACATTGAAATTTCCCTCTAAGCTCCACGCAATCATGACTTAGAACTATATCATAGGTCCTTCATTGTCACTGGACCAAAAGCAAGGGCTTGCTTCCTATTCCAAAACTGTAAGTGTACATGTGTCATACAGCCTACAATGATTCAACAATACACCTTACCACCATCTTCTCAAACACAATCAAATAGACAGCAATGCTGACCTAGCTAATGATCCCATGAAAGTTTTAAATCATTGAGAAGCAAAGCTTATAAGCTTGATCATTGGTGTTTGCCAATCTAATGCTATTTACTGAATTGCATAACCATACATGAGAATTAATTAACAATGCACTTATGAGTTGCTTAAAAACTTACCACATTACTTCAGATATGGCTGAATTTCTTTGGCTCCAATTAACTTATAAAGACCTAACAGAAGGTCCCTCATCTTGTGTGTATTTGTCCATTTGCTCAAAAGACTTTGAGGGAAGGAGCATCATTACAGATATCAAATTCTAAGAAAAGATGTTCATTGTTGCAAAGTTTGGTGGTTTATCAGAAGCTTGTAATTCTTTTGAAACCAACTAATTATGACAGAAAAGGATGGTTACAGAAATTAGAATTTGAGAATAAACCAGCAAGAACAATAAAACAAAACAAATAACAGGAGCTTCTGTCAATTTTAAATCAAAGTGAGTAGGTGCAGTAAATATTGGTTCTTTAGCGGATGAGACTGAGGAACAATAATGAGAATATAGGAATGGTACAGACTTTGAACAAGTGAGTTTCATCTGACTCCACAGAAGATGACATTAATAGCCTTCCAGTAGTAGCGGATCAAAGGGAAGGAAGAAGTTAAAGCAATTACTATCACAAGAGAAAATGTATTAGGAGAACTGATGGATCTACAGACAGTTATCTGCAAGGCTTTGTTTAAATCTTAAACCAGGCAGGCTTACTCTGCTTGTTCAAGGCATTGCCCTGAGAAATTAACCAGCAAATGGCACAGAGCAAGTACATATTTTTTCTGTTTGCAAAGGACAGGACAATATTATCAATCTTTCAGGTTTTCTACACACATGTGCACCACACTGCAAGTGCAATTGACTATCCTAAATTGGTTGCCAGCCTAATTATTTGCACACTCACTATTATCTGGTAAATGCTGTCCATTTTTGCAATCATGTTCAAAGATGGACTCAAGTGTGAGGTTACAGTAGTGCTGGAAAAGCAGAGAAGGTCAGGCAGCATGGGAAGAACAGGAAAATCGACATTTCAGACAAAAGCCCTTGATCAAGTGTGAGTCTTGTAAGCGTGAGCTAGTTGGGGTACCAATCAAAGTTCACTTGCAAACAAATCAACACCCCCGTCTCATATTACCTATGGTTTTCCTCTTGTATTGCTGTTCTAAAAACTGTCCTGATGAGTTCTGGATAAAAAAAAACTTCAACAAGATTAATCCTTTTTCAGAAATATTCACTTTCTCTAATATTTGTATGACCCTATTTTATAATATATGTAATTTTATTCTTATTAAGAAAGAGGCAAAACTTGAATTTTTATGGGACATTTCATCTTCTCAGAATGGCCCAAAGAACTTTGTAACAAATTAATTACTGTTAAAGTGGGTTTGTTGAGTTCCAGGTAAATGCAGCAGCTAATTTGCACACAACAGGATTTCAAAAAGCCGTTTCAAGTTCAATGATACAGTCAATTTGCTCTGGTTATGTTAATTGAAGATTAAATATTGGCCAGAGCACCAGGAGAACTCTTTGTTCTTCTTCAAAACATATTATATGATCTTTTATGTCTACCTAAATTGGGAGAAAGAGCCCTCATTTTTACACTTAATTGGAAGATTGTGCCTTTGGTGATGCAAAACTAAGGAGCATAGTGCTGGCCTGGATTACATGTTCATTATATTCTCAGGACAAGTATAAGGTGATGTCTTTTGGAAGTTAAATGCCAAGGGAATGTACATAATAAATGGCAGGACCCTGAGGTTTGAATGTGAACATAGGAGAAATAGTTAGTAAGTTTGCAGATGACACCAAAAATGGAAATGTGGACTGCGAAGAAGTTTACCTCAGAGTAGAATGAGATCTTGATCAGATGGACCATTGGGCTGAGAAATGGAGTTTAATTTCGATAAATGTGAGGCACTGTATTTTAGAAAGGACTTATACACTTAATGGTAAGGTCCTAGGGAGTGTTGCTGAACAAAGAGACCTTGGAATGCAGGTTCATAGCTCCTTGAAAATGGAGTCGCAGGTAGATAGGATAGTGAAGAAGGTGTTTGGTATGCTCTCTATTTTTGGTCAGAACATCAGGTATTGGAGTTGGAAGGTCATGTTGCAGCTGTACAGGACATTGGCTAGGCTATTTTTGGAATATTCTGATCTCCCTCCTATTGGAAGGATGTTGTGAAACTTGAAAGAGTTCAGGAAAGATTTACAAGGATGTTGCCAGGGTTTGAGGATTTGAGCTATAGCAAGAGGTTGAATGGGCTGTGGCTGTTTTCCCTGGAGCATTGGAGGCTGAGAGGTAACCTTATCAAGATTTATAAAACCATGTGGGGCATGGATAGGATAAACAGATAAGGTCTTTTCCCTTGCGTGCATTGTGTGTGTGTGTGTGTGGGGGGGGGGGGGGGGGGGGGGTTTGATGGAAGGGGTAGATGGTGGGCAGAGTCCAGAACTACAGGGCATGGATTTAGGGTGAGAGGAGAAAGATATAAAAGGGACCTAAGGGACAACCTTTTCACGCAGAGGGTGGAGTGTGTATGGAATGGGCTGCCAGTGGATGTGGTGGAGGCTAGTACAATTGCAACATTTAAAGGCATCTGGATGGGTATATGATTAGTAATGTTTTAGAGGGATATGGGCCAAGTGCTGGCAAATGGGACTAGATTAGGTTAGGATATCAGGGTGGCATGGACGAGTTGGACCAAAGGGTCTGTTTCTGTGCTGTACATCTCTATGACTCCACAATTGATATACAGAGAGATCTCAGGATACTAGTCCATAGCTCCTTGAAAGTGGCAACATGAGTGGGTAAGATGGTAAAGAAGGTATACAGCATCCTTACCTTCATTGGCCAGAGCATTGAACATAAGTGCTGACAAGGTTTATTGCAGCTGTATAAGACTTTAGTAAGGCCACACTTGGAGTATTATGTGCAGTTCTGGTTGCCACACTGCAAGAAGAATGTAGACGCTTTGAAGAGGGTGCAAAAGAGGTTTAACAGGATATTGTCTGGATTGGAGTGTATTGGCTAAAGGAGTAATTGGACAAACTTGGATTGTTTTCAATAGAGCACATGATATAGAAGGATATAAAATTATGAGAGGCATGGATAAGGTGGATAGTCAGAGTCTCTTTCCCTGACTGGAAAGATCCAATACAAGGGGATATAGGTTTAAGATGAGAGGGGGCGAGTTTTAAGGAGATGTGTGAGACAAGGTTTTTACACAGAGGGTGGTAGTTGCCTGGAATGCACTGCCAGGGGAGGTGGTAGAATATAATAGCAACATTTAAGATGCATTTAGACAGACCATGAACAGGCAGGAAATAGAGGGATACAGTCCATATGCAGGCAGATGGGATTAGTTTGGAATGGCATCCTGGTGGGTACAGACATGGTGGGCTGAAAGGCCTGTTCTGTGCTTAACCGTTGGCTAGGCCAAAGTTGGAGTATTGTGTGCAGTTATGGTTACAACACTATCAGAAGGATGTGATTGCATCAGTGAGGATGCAGAGCAGATACACCAAGATGTTGCTTAATGTAGGAAGATTCAGCTATGAGCTGAAACTTTATTGCTGGAACAGCACAGCAGGTCAGGCAGCCTGACCTGCTGTGCTGTTCCAGCAATAAAGTTTCAGCTTTGATCTCCAGCGTCTGCAGACCTCACTTTCTCCTCAAAGATTCAGCTATGAAGCATGACTAGATGAGTAAGGATTTTCTTTCATGTAGAGAAGGCTGAACGGGGAACATGATTGAGGGTACAAAATTATAAGGAGGATAGACAAAATAGAAAACAAAAAATATTTCCCCTTATAGAGGATGAACAACTCTATTCTGAGGCAGAAACACTGGTGGTGGTTTAATGTGAGGAGCACCATACCTCAGGCAAGGGGAGAAGTTAAGAATGACTGTTTTAAGGTATGGAGCAGGAAGTTTCCAGGGGATTTGACAAAATCATTTTTGAACCTGAGGATGGTGAGTATCTGGATCTCACTGCCTGAAAGGTTGGTTGAGGAAGGAACTCTCAAGGCATTTTGGAGGAATTTAAATGAATATGTAAAACACCATGGCATACAAGGTGATTGGTCAGGTGCTGGAATGTGGGATGAGGCTCAATAGGTTCTTGATGACTCATGTAGACATAATGGGCTGAAGAGCCTTTCTCTGTTCTGGGAAAAGTCTATGACTTGCTATGACTGTAATCACCAAATGTAACTGTACCCCACACCTACCCTGCACCCACCCCCTGAGCTTGGTCCAAAACTATGAGTTGGAATTCTACAGCCACTCCCTGGGATAGAATGGAGCAGCAAAACTGCAACCATGAATGCTCATTCCAATTATATATTGTTGTCAGAGAGATAAATTTGCAGTCAGTGTGGAGTTTCTCCTGCTTGGAAAATGAATAAAAATATACCTGTGGGACCCACTGATTTCCACACACAAATTCTCAATATATGCTCCCAGTGGGTGAAGCTCCATGCTCCAAACATAAATTTGTAAATTTAATCTCACAGGTTGATACATCAGGAAACGTATTTTGATTTCCCTTACCATACTGTTGTCTTGTTATGTATGTTACTTTTTTCCCAGTTGAATATGGTTCGTTCTTAGTCCCTCTGCTGCAGCATTGAGAATGTTTGATCTCTCACACTCCTTGCTTCCAGTGGTATATTCGAGCTCAGACCTCTGACTATTCTCTTTCCAGATGTCAAAACCCATTCTCCTTCCTTATTAAAACAAGTACTTCTTAATTTGTTTTAGCATTACTCTCTCCCTATTTTCAGTCCTCTATGATTCTCTTAATTTGAGTTTACCTTTTCTTTACCCTTTTTAAATCCACTACTTTGTTCCAAGCCCTCATCAGCTTGTAAATATGTCCCTTTCTGACACACACTGTGCCCTGTGAAAATTTGTGCAAGAAACAAAATGTGATCTTTGAGCGGCTTTTTGTCTGATATCGAGACACAATGCTAAAAGACAGCTCTTAAATGTCACCCAATGAGGCTCCCGATTCTTCTGACAAACCAAGTCATCTCAGACACTGAAATAGTATCTAAGAGGTAAAGTCACCATAATCCCACTCTCTTCTGAGACATAAACACTGGTGGTGGTTTAACCTGAGGAGCACCATAACTCAGGCAAGGGGAGAAGTTAAGAAGGACTATCTGTCATGGTAACCTCAGCCAATGCAGGAGTTGAACCTTTACTGTTGGCATCAGTCTGCATTACAAATCAGCTGTCCAGTCACTTGAACTAATCAACCCCAATTGGCATCAATTTCATGAAAATTGACAGGCAAGTTAAGTCCTTCAGTTGCTCTCTCTCAGAGTTGAGTAGTAATCTTGCCCATGTAAATAAGGATTAAAAGTGAAACATTGTGCATTGATAATATCACAAGAAATCTACAACAAGTAATCATGGTTTTTTTTTGTCACTTGTGAGTATGCTCTCTTAATTAATTGCATCAGCACATGCATTGCATATCTTATGAATTTCACAGAACAAGTTAGCTAAACAATGATGTAACCTAGTTATAGGAAATCTGCAGAAACCATCATAAATAAGCCAATCATACAAACTTGAGTTAAAATCCAGATATTATATTATATTGGAAATATTGAGGATGCCTGAGGTTCCATGCTGCATCATTTTGGTGTGTGTCAAACTATTCAGATAACATCAAGACTTATGGCGATTCCTTGATGATCCACAGATAAATTCCCTAAGTTTGTTATCTTAAGAATGACAACCCTGCTTCATGTCAGGTTGTGCAACAATTATTAGACTTTTACTGGGCAATGGCGATCTTGAAAATTTTCCTCAGCTTGCAGCATTCTACACCTGAGACAGAAATGCTGACACTTCCATTTTTGTATAAAGTTTTCAAAGAGTAATCTCACAGTCAACCATATTGTTTTCAGAGCTTGTTCATAGTTAATGAATCTTGGCATTAGTACATTCTCAATTTATGTGGTCAGCTAGAGGATGAACTGTTGATCCCCTGCCCCGAATGACCACCAGTTAATTCACAATTCTCCTCAAACACTGCTGGTAAATGGAAACCAAATACAGAGGAACCTTGATTATCCGAAGGACATGGGCAGGGAGTATTTTGTTCAGCTAATCAAATTCTGGATAATTGAATGCTGGAAAACATAGTCTAGCCAAGCTTCGGGACCTTGCAATCTTGCCGGTAATCCGATATTTAGATAATCGAATGTCGGATAATCGAGGTTCCTCCGTATTGATCCATACTGTGCTGCCTTGAAAAAATCTAATATCATTTGACAAGCATTTATTTATATTAAGAGATGATTAGGCCTCCTCACTAAAACACATCATTCATTCTTCACCTAACTAGATGGACTGAAATTTCCTTGTGGTCACTAGATGATTTCACAGTTCATCTCACCAGAGCTGCAGGAAGCCTGGTACATGTACATATAACTTCTTATCTCCGTAATTAATGATCAATAGATCTATCCTTAAAAATGAATGAAGCATGAAAAACACAGCTTGACTCCTCACATCTAAACTCTGATGGTGACTTCTTCAACGTCAAAGGAACCTTGAGCTGTGGTAACTTCACTATAACTTTCAATTGCTATTCACAGACCCAAAAAGCTTATGGAACTGGTGCCAGCACCTCTCTGTAATGGTGTGCTGTGATCAATGATGGGCATGGGGCCAGCAATTACTGACCAGACTCTGAGACATTTGACAATTTGGAGTCCTGTTATACTGCCATTAGCT